>NC_053393.1:291261252-291292604 GCF_905171765.1 Bufo bufo
TGCCTGGGTGCCTGGGCCTAAATTTGTCACAGTGGCCTGTTCCAGTGGTGGGTGACGTGAAGCCTGATTCTCTGCTATGACATGAAGACAGATTCTGTGCTGACATAATTCCAGATTCTCTGTTACGCGACCTCTCTCCTCTGCCTGGGTGCCTGGGCCTAAATATGTGACAGTGGCCTGTTCCAGTGGTGGGTGACGTAAAGCCTGATACTCTGCTATGACATGAAGACAGATTCTGTGCTGACATCAGGCCAGATTCTCTGTTACGGGACCTCTCTCCTCTGCCTGGGTGCCTGGGCCTAAATGTGTGACAGTGGCCTGTTCCAGTGGTGGGTGACGTGAAGCCTGATTCTCTGCTATGACATGAATACAGATTCTGTGCTGACATAAGGCCAGATTCTCTGTTACGGGACCTCATTCCTCTGCCTGGGTGCCTGGGCCTAAATGTGTGACAGTGGCCTGTTCCAGTGGTGGGTGACGTGAAGCTTGATTCTCTGCTATGACATGAAGACAGATTCTGCGCTGACATAAGGCCAGATTCTCTGTTACGGGACCGCTCTCCTCTGTCTGGGTGCCGGGGCCTAAATGTGTGACAGTGGCCTGTTCCAGTGGTGGGTGACGTGAAGCCTGATTCTCTGCTATGACATGAAGACAGATTCTGTGCTGACATAAGGCCAGATTCTCTGTTACGGGACCTCTCTCCTCTGCCTGGGTGCCTGGGCCTAAATGTGTGACAATGGCCTGTTCCAGTGGTGGGTGACGTGAAGCTTGATTCTCTGCTATGACATGAAGACTGATTCTGCGCTGACATAAGGCCAGATTCTCTGTTACGGGACCGCTCTCCTCTGTCTGGGTGCCGGGGCCTAAATGTGTGACAGTGGCCTGTTCCAGTGGTGGGTGACGTGAAGCCTGATTCTCTGCTATGACATGAAGACAGATTCTGTGCTGACATAAGGCCAGATTCTCTGTTACGGAACCTCTCTCCTCTGCCTGGGAGCCTTGGCCTAAATGTGTGACAGTGGCCTATTCCAGTGGTGGGTGACGTGAAGCCTGATTCTCTGCTATGACATGAAGACAGATTCTGCGCTGACATAAGGCCAGATTCTCTGTTACGGGACCGCTCTCCTCTGTCTGGGTGCCGGAGCCTAAATGTGTGACAGTGGCCTGTTCCAGTGGTGGGTGACGTGAAGCCTGATTTTCTGCTATGACATGAAGACAGATTCTGTGCTGACATAAGGCCAGATTCTCTGTTACGGACCTCTCTCCTCTGCCTGGGTGCCTGGGCCTAAATGTGTGACAGTGGCCTGTTCCAGTGGTGGGTGACGTGAAGCCTGATTCTCTGCTATGACATGAAGACAGATTCTGTGCTGACATAAGGCCAGATTCTCTGTTACGGGACCTCTCTCCTCTGCCTGGGTGCCTGGGCCTAAATGTGTGACAGTGGCCTGTTCCAGTGGTGGGTGACGTGAAGCCTGATTCTCTGCTATGACATGAAGACAGATTCTGTGCTGACATAAGGCCAGATTCTCTGTTACGGGACCTCTCTCCTCTGCCTGGGTGCCTGGGCCTAAATGTGTGACAGTGGCCTTTCCAGTGGTGGGTGACGTGAAGCCTGATTCTCTGCTATGACATGAAGACAGATTCTGTGCTGACATCAGGCCAGATTCTCTGTTACGGGACCTCTCTCCTCTGCCTGGGTGCCTGGGCCTAAATGTGTGACAGTGGCCTGTTCCAGTGGTGGGTGACGTGAAGCCTGATTCTCTGCTATGACATGAAGACAGATTCTGTGCTGACATAAGGCCAGATTCTCTGTTACGGGACCTCTCTCCTCTGCCTGGGTGCCTGGGCCTAAATGTGTGACAGTGGCCTGTTCCAGTGGTGGGTGACGTGAAGCCTGATTCTCTGCTATGACATGAAGACAGATTCTGTGCTGACATCAGGCCAGATTCTCTGTTACGGGACCTCTCTCCTCTGCCTGGGTGCCTGGGCCTAAATGTGTGACAGTGGCCTGTTCCAGTGGTGGGTGACGTGAAGCCTGATTCTCTGCTATGACATGAAGACAGATTCTGTGCTGACATCAGGCCAGATTCTCTGTTACAGGACCTCTTTCCTCTGCCTGGGTGCCTGGGTCTAAATGTGTGACAGTGGCCTGTTCCAGTGGTGGGTGACGTGAAGCCTGATTCTCTGCTATGACATGAAGACAGATTCTGCGCTGACATAAGGCCAGATTCTCTGTTACGGGACCGCTCTCCTTTGTCTGGGTGCCGGGGCCTAAATGTGTGACAGTGGCCTGTTCCAGTGGTGGGTGACGTGAAGCCTGATTCTCTGCTATGACATGAAGACAGATTCTGTGCTGACATAAGGCCAGATTCTCTGTTACGGGACCTCTCTCCTCTGCCTGGGTGCCTGGGCCTAAATGTGTGACAGTGGCCTGTTCCAGTGGTGGGTGACGTGAAGCTTGATTCTCTGCTATGACATGAAGACAGATTCTGCGCTGACATAAGGCCAGATTCTCTGTTACGGGACCGCTCTCCTCTGTCTGGATGCCGGGGCCTAAATGTGTGACAGTGGCCTGTTCCAGTGGTGGGTGACGTGAAGCCTGATTCTCTGCTATGACATGAAGACAGATTCTGTGCTGACATAAGGCCAGATTCTCTGTTACGGGACCTCTCTCCTCTGCCTGGGTGCCTGGGCCTAAATGTGTGACAGTGGCCTGTTCCAGTGGTGGGTGACGTGAAGCCTGATTCTCTGCTATGACATGAAGACAGATTCTGTGCTGACATCAGGCCAGATTCTCTGTTACGGGACCTCTCTCCTCTGCCTGGGTGCCTGGGCCTAAATGTGTGACAGTGGCCTGTTCCAGTGGTGGGTGACGTGAAGCCTGATTCTCTGCTATGACATGAAGACAGATTCTGTGCTGACATCAGGCCAGATTCTCTGTTACAGGACCTCTTTCCTCTGCCTGGGTGCCTGGGTCTAAATGTGTGACAGTGGCCTGTTCCAGTGGTGGGTGACGTGAAGCCTGATTCTCTGCTATGACATGAAGACAGATTCTGCGCTGACATAAGGCCAGATTCTCTGTTACGGGACCTCTCTCCTCTGCCTGGGTGCCTGGGCCTAAATGTGTGACAGTGGCCTGTTCCAGTTGTGGGTGACGTAAAGCCTGATTCTCTGCTATGACATGAAGACAGATTCTGCGCTGACATAAGGCCAGATTCTCTGTTACGGGACCGCTCTCCTCTGTCTGGGTGCCGGGGCCTAAATATGTGACAGTGGCCTGTTCCAGTGGTGGGTGACGTGAAGCCTGATTTTCTTTTATGACATGAAGACAGATTCTGTGCTGACATAAGGCCAGATTCTCTGTTACGGGACCTCTCTCCTCTGCCTGGGTGCCTGGGCCTAAATGTGTGACAGTGGCCTGTTCCAGTGGTGGGTGACGTGAAGCCTGATTCTCTGCTATGACATGAAGACAGATTCTGTGCTGACATAAGGCCAGATTCTCTGTTACGGGACCTCTCTCCTCTGCCTGGGTGCCTGGGCCTAAATGTGTGACAGTGGCCTGTTCCAGTGGTGGGTGACGTGAAGCCTGATTCTCTGCTATGACATGAAGACAGATTCTGTGCTGACATCAGGCCAGATTCTCTGTTACGGGACCTCTCTCCTCTGCCTGGGTGCCTGGGCCTAAATGTGTGACAGTGGCCTGTTCCAGTGGTGGGTGACGTGAAGCCTGATTCTCTGCTATGACATGAAGACAGATTCTGTGCTGACATCAGGCCAGATTCTCTGTTACAGGACCTCTTTCCTCTGCCTGGGTGCCTGGGTCTAAATGTGTGACAGTGGCCTGTTCCAGTGGTGGGTGACGTGAAGCCTGATTCTCTGCTATGACATGAAGACAGATTCTGCGCTGACATAAGGCCAGATTCTCTGTTACGGGACCGCTCTCCTTTGTCTGGGTGCCGGGGCCTAAATGTGTGACAGTGGCCTGTTCCAGTGGTGGGTGACGTGAAGCCTGATTCTCTGCTATGACATGAAGACAGATTCTGTGCTGACATAAGGCCGGATTCTCTGTTACGGGACCTCTCTCCTCTGCCTGGGTGCCTGGGCCTAAATGTGTGACAGTGGCCTGTTCCAGTGGTGGGTGACGTGAATCTTGATTCTCTGCTATGACATGAAGACAGATTCTGCGCTGACATAAGGCCAGATTCTCTGTTACGGGACCGCTCTCCTCTGTCTGGATGCCGGGGCCTAAATGTGTGACAGTGGCCTGTTCCAGTGGTGGGTGACGTGAAGCCTGATTCTCTGCTATGACATGAAGACAGATTCTGTGCTGACATAAGGCCAGATTCTCTGTTACGGGACCTCTCTCCTCTGCCTGGGTGCCTGGGCCTAAATGTGTGACAGTGGCCTGTTCCAGTGGTGGGTGACGAGAAGCTTGATTCTCTGCTATGACATGAAGACAGATTCTGCGCTGACATAAGGCCAGATTCTCTGTTACGGGACCGCTCTCCTCTGTCTGGGTGCCGGGGCCTAAATGTGTGACAGTGGCCTGTTCCAGTGGTGGGTGACGTGAAGCCTGATTCTCTGCTATGACATGAAGACAGATTTTGTGCTGACATAAGGCCAGATTCTCTGTTACGGGACCTCTCTCCTCTGCCTGGGTGCCTGGGCCTAAATGTGTGACAGTGGCCTGTTCCAGTTGTGGGTGACGTAAAGCCTGATTCTCTGCTATGACATGAAGACAGATTCTGCGCTGACATAAGGCCAGATTCTCTGTTACGGGACCGCTCTCCTCTGTCTGGGTGCCGGGGCCTAAATATGTGACAGTGGCCTGTTCCAGTGGTGGGTGACGTGAAGCCTGATTTTCTTTTATGACATGAAGACAGATTCTGTGCTGACATAAGGCCAGATTCTCTGTTACGGGACCTCTCTCCTCTGCCTGGGTGCCTGGGCCTAAATGTGTGACAGTGGCCTGTTCCAGTGGTGGGTGACGTGAAGCCTGATTCTCTGCTATGACATGAAGACAGATTCTGTGCTGACATAAGGCCAGATTCTCTGTTACGGGACCTCTCTCCTCTGCCTGGGTGCCTGGGCCTAAATGTGTGACAGTGGCCTGTTCCAGTGGTGGGTGACGTGAAGCCTGATTCTCTGCTATGACATGAAGACAGATTCTGTGCTGACATCAGGCCAGATTCTCTGTTACGGGACCTCTCTCCTCTGCCTGGGTGCCTGGGCCTAAATGTGTGACAGTGGCCTGTTCCAGTGGTGGGTGACGTGAAGCCTGATTCTCTGCTATGACATGAAGACAGATTCTGTGCTGACATAAGGGCAGATTCTCTGTTACGGGACCTCTCTCCTCTGCCTGGGTGCCTGGGTCTAAATGTGTGACAGTGGCCTGTTCCAGTGGTGGGTGACGTGAAGCCTGATTCTCTGCTATGACATGAAGACAGATTCTGCGCTGACATAAGGCCAGATTCTCTGTTACGGGACCGCTCTCCTCTGTCTGGATGCCGGGGCCTAAATGTGTGACAGTGGCCTGTTCCAGTGGTGGGTGACGTGAAGCCTGATTCTCTGCTATGACATGAAGACAGATTCTGTGCTGACATAAGGCCAGATTCTCTGTTACAGGACCTCTCTCCTCTGCCTGGGTGCCTGGGCCTAAATGTGTGACAGTGGCCTGTTCCAGTGGTGGGTGACGTGAAGCTTGATTCTCTGCTATGACATGAAGACAGATTCTGTGCTGACATAAGGCCAGATTCTCTGTTACGGGACCGCTCTCCTCTGTCTGGGTGCCGGGGCCTAAATGTGTGACAGTGGCCTGTTCCAGTGGTGGGTGACGTGAAGCCTGATTCTCTGCTATGACATGAAAACAGATTTTGTGCTGACATAAGGCCAGATTCTCTGTTACGGGACCTCTCTCCTCTGTCTGGGTGCCGGGGCCTAAATGTGTGACAGTGGCCTGTTCCAGTGGTGGGTGACGTGAAGCCTGATTTTCTGCTATGACATGAAGACAGATTCTGTGCTGACATAAGGCCAGATTCTCTGTTACGCGACCTCTCTCCTCTGCCTGGGTGCCTGGGCCTAAATGTGTGACAGTGGCCTGTTCCAGTGGTGGGTGACGTGAAGCCTGATTCTCTGCTATGACATGAAGACAGATTCTGTGCTGACATAAGGCCAGATTCTCTGTTACGGGACCTCTCTCCTCTGCCTGGGTGCCTGGGCCTAAATGTGTGACAGTGGCCTGTTCCAGTGGTGGGTGACGTGAAGCCTGATTCACTGCTATGACATGAAGACAGATTCTGTGATGACATCAGGCCAGATTCTCTGTTACGGGACCTCTCTCCTCTGCCTGGGTGCCTGGGCCTAAATGTGTGACAGTGGCCTGTTCCAGTGGTGGGTGACGTGAAGCCTGATTCTCTGCTATGACATGAAGACAGATTCTGTGCTGACATAAGGGCAGATTCTCTGTTACGGGACCTCTCTCCTCTGCCTGGGTGCCTGGGTCTAAATGTGTGACAGTGGCCTGTTCCAGTGGTGGGTGACGTGAAGCTTGATTCTCTGCTATGACATGAAGACAGATTCTGCGCTGACATAAGGCCAGATTCTCTGTTACGGGACCGCTCTCCTCTGTCTGGGTGCCGGGGCCTAAATGTGTGACAGTTGCCTGTTCCAGTGGTGGGTGACGTGAAGCCTGATTCTCTGCTATGACATGAAGACAGATTCTGTGCTGACATCAGGCCAGATTCTCTGTTACGGGACCTCTCTCCTCTGCCTGTGTGCCTGGGCTTAAATGTGTGACAGTGGCCTGTTCCAGTGGTGGGTGACGTGAAGCCTGATTCTCTGCTATGACATGAAGACAGATTCTGCGCTGACATAAGGCCAGATTCTCTGTTACGGGACCGTTCTCCTCTGTCTGGGTGCCGGGGCCTAAATGTGTGACAGTGGCCTGTTCCAGTGGTGGGTGACGTGAAGCCTGATTCTCTGCTATGACATGAAGACAAATTCTGTGCTGACATAAGGCCAGATTCTCTGTTACGGGACCTCTCTCCTCTGCCTGGGTGCCTGGGCCTAAATGTGTGACAGTGGCCTGTTCCAGTGGTGGGTGACGTGAAGCTTGATTCTCTGCTATGACATGAAGACAGATTCTGCGCTGACATAAGGCCAGATTCTCTGTTACGGGACCGCTCTCCTCTGTCTGGGTGCCGGGGCCTAAATGTGTGACAGTGGCCTGTTCCAGTGGTGGGTGACGTGAAGCCTGATTCTCTGCTATGACATGAAGACAGATTCTGTGCTGACATAAGGCCAGATTCTCTGTTACGGGACCTCTCTCCTCTGCCTGGGTGCCTGGGCCTAAATGTGTGACAGTGGCCTGTTCCAGTGGTGGGTGACGTGAAGCTTGATTCTCTGCTATGACATGAAGACTGATTCTGCGCTGACATAAGGCCAGATTCTCTGTTACGGGACCGCTCTCCTCTGTCTGGGTGCCGGGGCCTAAATGTGTGACAGTGGCCTGTTCCAGTGGTGGGTGACGTGAAGCCTGATTCTCTGCTATGACATGAAGACAGATTCTGTGCTGACATAAGGCCAGATTCTCTGTTACGGGACCTCTCTCCTCTGCCTGGGTGCCTGGGCCTAAATGTGTGACAGTGGCCTGTTCCAGTGGTGGGTGACGTGAAGCCTGATTCTCTGCTATGACATGAAGATAGATTCTGCGCTGACATAAGGCCAGATTCTCTGTTACGGGACCGCTCTCCTCTGTCTGGGTGCCGGGGCCTAAATGTGTGACAGTGGCCTGTTCCAGTGGTGGGTGACGTGAAGCCTGATTTTCTGCTATGACATGAAGACAGATTCTGTGCTGACATCAGGCCAGATTCTCTGTTACGGGACCTCTCTCCTCTGCCTGGGTGCCTGGGCCTAAATGTGTGACAGTGGCCTGTTCCAGTGGTGGGTGACGTGAAGCCTGATTCTCTGCTATGACATGAAGACTGATTCTGCGCTGACATAAGGCCAGATTCTCTGTTACGGGACCTCTCTCCTCTGCCTGGGTGCCTGGGCCTAAATTTGTCACAGTGGCCTGTTCCAGTGGTGGGTGACGTGAAGCCTGATTCTCTGCTATGACATGAAGACAGATTCTGTGCTGACATAATTCCAGATTCTCTGTTACGCGACCTCTCTCCTCTGCCTGGGTGCCTGGGCCTAAATGTGTGACAGTGGCCTGTTCCAGTGGTGGGTGACGTGAAGCCTGATTCTCTGCTATGACATGAATACAGATTCTGTGCTGACATAAGGCCAGATTCTCTGTTACGGGACCTCTCTCCTCTGCCTGGGTGCCTGGGCCTAAATGTGTGACAGTGGCCTGTTCCAGTGGTGGGTGACGTGAAGCCTGATTCTCTGCTATGACATGAAAACTGATTCTGCGCTGACATAAGGCCAGATTCTCTGTTACGGGACCTCTCTCCTCTGCCTGGGTGCCTGGGCCTAAATTTGTGACAGTGGCCTGTTCCAGTGGTGGGTGACGTGAAGCCTGATTCTCTGCTATGACATGAAGACAGATTCTGTGCTGACATAAGGCCAGATTCTCTGTTACGCGACCTCTCTCCTCTGCCTGGGTGCCTGGGCGTAAATATGTGACAGTGGCCTGTTCCAGTGGTGGGTGACGTGAAGCCTGATACTCTGCTATGACATGAAGACAGATTCTGTGCTGACATCAGGCCAGATTCTCTGTTACGGGACCTCTCTCCTCTGCCTGGGTGCCTGGGCCTAAATGTGTGACAGTGGCCTGTTCCAGTGGTGGGTGACGTGAAGCCTGATTCTCTGCTATGACATGAAGACAGATTCTGTGCTGACATAAGGGCAGATTTTCTGTTACGGGACCTCTCTCCTCTGCCTGGGTGCCTGGGTCTAAATGTGTGACAGTGGCCTGTTCCAGTGGTGGGTGACGTGAAGCTTGATTCTCTGCTATGACATGAAGACAGATTCTGCGCTGACATAAGGCCAGATTCTCTGTTACGGGACCGCTCTCCTCTGTCTGGGTGCCGGGGCCTAAATGTGTGACAGTGGCCTGTTCCAGTGGTGGGTGACGTGAAGCCTGATTCTCTGCTATGACATGAAGACAGATTCTGTGCTGACATAAGGCCAGATTCTCTGTTACGGGACCTCTCTCCTGTGCCTGGGTGCCTGGGTCCTAAATGTGTGACAGTGGCCTGTTTCAGTGGTGGGTGACGTGAAGCCTGATTCTCTGCTATGACATGAAGACTGATTCTGCGCTGACATAAGGCCAGATTCTCTGTTACGGGACCTCTCTCCTCTGCCTGGGTGCCTGGGCCTAAATGTGTGACAGTGGCCTGTTCCAGTGGTGGGTGACGTGAAGCCTGATTCTCTGCTATGACATAAAGACTGATTCTGTGCTGACATGAAGCCAGATTCTCTGCTATGGCATGAAGAGACTGATTCTGTGCTAACATGAAGCCAGATTCTTTGCTATGGCATGAAGAGACTGATTCTCTGCTGAAGTGAAGCCAGATTCTCTGCTATGGGACCTCTGTCCAATTGATATTGGGTCATTTTTTTTTTATTTTTTTTTATTTTAATTCATTTCCCTATCCACATTTGTTTGCAGGGGATTTACCTACATGTTGCTGCCTTTTGCAGCCCTCTAGCTCTTTCCTGGGCTGTTTTACAGCCTTTTTAGTGCCCAAAAGTTCGGGTCCCCATTGACTTCAATGGTGTTCGGGTTCGGGACGAAGTTCGGTTCGGGTTCGGATCCCGAACCCGAACATTTCCGGGAAGTTCGGCCGAACTTCTCGAACCCGAACATCCAGGTGTTCGCTCAACTCTATCGGCCACCCAATTGACTAATGCCTGTACCTGCTCAGGCCTTACCATCCTTAGAACGGCATTGGGCCCCACCAAAAATCCCTGTAAATTCTGGCGGCTACTGGGACCTGAGGTAATTGGTACACTAGGACGTGTGGCTGTGGCAGAACGGCCACGTCCTCTCCCACCACCAGAGGGTCCACTAACACCACCACGACCATGTCCACGTCCGCGTCCCTTACTAGATGTTTTCCTCATTGTTACCGTTCACCACAATAAGAAAAATATTATTCTGGCCAATGTATTGAATTAAAATTCAGGCCTTTTTTTACAGACACCTAACACTGTCTGGCTATCTATTTAGGTACCGTATTACACTAATACAGGCACACCAGTAATGACAGATTTAGCTGAATATAAATGTGAGGCCTATTTTTTAGGCGCTGAGTGACAGGTATACGTTTAATCACAGAATTAGACTTGTATCTGCACTGTAGCGTGTGTGTTAAGTTTTTCAGAATGACCTTATCAGCACCTTGAATCTAATATACCCTTTTAGGGATAGATTTAAAGTAGGCCTGATACAGCAGAAACCACTAATTTTGAGAATTGCAAATTTGGGAATTGTTTTTCAACCCAGAACAAAAACTGTGCTTTTACGGTCACTAAAAATAACTTGACCAGCTAAAACAGTACTGATTTGGAGGAATAGAAATGTGAGGCCTATTTTTTAGGCACTGTGTGACAGGTATACGTTTAATCACAGAATTAGACTTGTATCTGCACTGTAGCGTGTGTGTTAAGTTTTTCAGAATGACCCTATCAGCACCTTGAATCTAATATACCCTTTTAGGGATAGATTTAAAGTAGGCCTGATACAGCAGAAACCACTAATTTTGAGAATTGCAAATTTGGGAATTGTTTTTCAACCCAGAACAAAAACTGTGCTTTTACGGTCACTAAAAATAACTTGACCAGCTAAAACAGTACTGATTTGGAGGAATATAAATGTGAGGCCTATTTTTTAGGCGCTGTGTGACAGGTATACGTTTAATCACAGAATTAGACTTGTATCTGCACTGTAGCGTGTGTGTTAAGTTTTTCAGAATGACCCTATCAGCACCTTGAATCTAATATACCCTTTTAGGGATAGATTTAAAGTAGGCTTGATACAGCAGAAACCACTAATTTTGAGAATGGCAAATTTGGGAATTGTTTTTCAACCCAGAACAAAAACTGTGCTTTTACGGTCACTAAAAATAACTTGACCAGCTAAAACAGTACTGATTTGGAGGAATAGAAATGTGAGGCCTATTTTTTAGGCACTGTGTGACAGGTATACGTTTAATCACAGAATTAGACTTGTATCTGCACTGTAGCGTGTGTGTTAAGTTTTTCAGAATGACCCTATCAGCACCTTGAATCTAATATACCCTTTTAGGGATAGATTTAAAGTAGGCCTGATACAGCAGAAACCACTAATTTTGAGAATTGCAAATTTGGGAATTGTTTTTCAACCCAGAACAAAAACTGTGCTTTTACGGTCACTAAAAATAACTTGACCAGCTAAAACAGTACAGATTTGGAGGAATATAAATGTGAGGCCTATTTTTTAGGCGCTGTGTGACAGGTATACGTTTAATCACAGAATTAGACTTGTATCTGCACTGTAGCGTGTGTGTTAAGTTTTTCAGAATGACCCTATCAGCACCTTGAATCTAATATACCCTTTTAGGGATAGATTTAAAGTAGGCTTGATACAGCAGAAACCACTAATTTTGAGAATGGCAAATTTGGGAATTGTTTTTCAACCCAGAACAAAAACTGTGCTTTTACGGTCACTAAAAATAACTTGACCAGCTAAAACAGTACTGATTTGGAGGAATAGAAATGTGAGGCCTATTTTTTAGGCACTGTGTGACAGGTATACGTTTAATCACAGAATTAGACTTGTATCTGCACTGTAGCGTGTGTGTTAAGTTTTTCAGAATGACCCTATCAGCACCTTGAATCTAATATACCCTTTTAGGGATAGATTTAAAGTAGGCCTGATACAGCAGAAACCACTAATTTTAAGAATTGCAAATTTGGGAATTGTTTTTCAACCCAGAACAAAAACTGTGCTTTTACGGTCACTAAAAATAACTTGACCAGCTAAAACAGTACTGATTTGGATGAATAGAAATGTCAGGCCTATTTTTTAGGCGCTGGGTGACAGGCTCAACTTGCCCCTAATGTAGTATATGGCCAAAAAATAACCACACTATTGATGGTTAAATGCACTTGGGTGACACAGGCTCAGCCTGCACCTGATGTAGTATATGGCCAAAAAATAACCACACTATTGATGGTTAAATGCACTTGATGAAAGCTTGACCCTGATGTAGGATATAGCAAAAAATAACCACACTATTGATGGTTAAATGCACTTGGGTGACACAGGCTCAGCCTGCACCTGATGTAGTATATGGCCAAAAAATAACCACACTATTGATGGTTAAATGCACTTGATGAAAGCTTGACCCTGATGTAGGATATAGCAAAAAATAACCACACTATTGATGGTTAAATGCACTTGGTGGTAGCTTGTGCTGGCGCACCACAAGCCACAAAATGGCCGCCGATCACCCCAGAAAAAAGTGATATAAAAACGCTCTGGGCAGCCTAAAAAAAGTGAGCAATTGAATATCAGCACTTCAATGATCCACATCTGTAGATCGATCACTGAATGAAGTCTTTTGGAGGAGTTAATCTGCCTAATCTCGCCCTAATGTCGCAGCTGCAACCTCTCCCTACGCTTGTATCAGCAGAGTGACGTGCAGCGCTACGTGACCCAAGCTTATATAGAGGCTGGGTCACATGCTGCACTGGCCAATCACAGCCATGCCAATAGTAGGCAAGGCTGTGATGGCCTCTTGGGGCAAGTAGTATGACGGTTGTTGATTGGCTGCTTTGCAGCCTTTCAAAAAGCGCCAAGAAAGCGCCGAACACCGAACCCGAACACGGACTTTTACGAAAATGTTCGGGTCCGTGTCACGGACACCCCAAAATTCGGTACGAACCCGAACTATACAGTTCGGGTTCACTCATCCCTACTTGTTAACTTCTCTAAGATCATAAACCATCCTGTAACTGACAGGCTGTCACTTAACTGGTTTCTTCTTTATTGGGAACAGCAGGGTATTAGCGGGAGATACTGTTTTTTTATCAATACATTGGCCTGGAGAAAAGCATCAATTTGACTGGCCACTGCTATCTCCTGGGCATGACTGAGGGGGTACTGCTTCACTTGAGGGGGCTGACATCCTGGATTAAGATGCACAGTGACCGGAAACACAGGAAGTTTCTGTTTGTCTGTTTATGATGTTTCCCATAAATCCTTCGGTACCACCTCAAGAACAGCCTGGTCTACAAGGGTAAATTCTGATTTTCAGTATCAGGCAGGGCCAGTGTCGCTATTAAGGGACATAATACTTCCTCTGGGGCCCCAAAATCTACAGGGGTAGTGCCATCGGGGTAAAAGTGTATGTGGGCTCCCAGTGCTTGCAAAACATCAGTCCCTAAAAGAGGTTCTGGCAGATTTACTTTAACTAACAATTGGGTAGCAAGTGTACTGTCTTTTATCTTTAGTTTAACTGGCTCAGATTCACGGACAAAAACTGTTTCTTGTGAATCCCACAGCTGGTATATAACAAGGGGTTAACTGATGAGGCTGCAAGAAAATCTGGTCTACTAGTGTTTTGGCTGCCCCCGTGTCAACCAGGAATGGTACTGCCTTTCTGTTTCTGAGTATACAACAATCTACCTCGCACAACTTCTCCTCTCCATCCCTCAGTTTCAACTTCACAAGCTACTTTTATTCATGAATCAACCACTTGTTCACATCCATGATCCTTTATCCAACCAAAATGTGTTCTTCTGAATCTTTCCCACACCTCTAGGTTAAGATTCCCATACTTCACCTCTACCTTTTTTTAACACTCTGTCCACATTCTTCAGGTCCTCCTCTTTACTTCACCAATGTTTTGGCTGTCTTATAACCTTCAGGTATACTAAAATTATTACCCACTTTTCCATATTCCCCATGAAAAAGAAAAAATACATTTGCTGAGCTGCAGTGCAGTAATCTGTAGTAAAGGCTTTTGTGGGGTGTTTTAGCAGAAAAAGAAAAAATATATTTGCCGCTCAGCGGTGCAGTAATCTGTTGTAGAGGCTTTTGTTGGGTGTTTTAGCGCAAAAAGAAAAAATACATTTGCCGCTCTGCAGTGCAGTTATTTCTTGTTAAGCCTTTTGCGACGTGTATTAGTGCAAAAAGAAAAAATACATTTGCCACTCTGCAGTGCAGTAATCTGTAGTAAAGGCTTTTGTGTAGTGTTTTAGCTGAAAAAGAAAAAAATATATTTTCAACTCAGCGGTGTAGTTATTTCTTGTAAAGCTTTTTGTGACGTGTATTAGCGTGAAATGAAAAAATACATTTTTTGCTCTGCAGTGCAATTCTCTGTAGTAAAGGCTTTAGTGGGGTGTTTTAGCGGAAAAGGAAAAAATACATTTGCCGCTCTACAGTGCAGTAATCTGTTGTAAAGGATTTTGTGGAGCGTTTTAGCGCAAAAAGAAAAAATAAATTTGCCGCTCAGCGGTGTAGTTATTTCTTGTAAATCCTTTTGTGATGTGTATTAGTGCAAAAAGAAAAAATATATTTGCTGCTCTGCGGTGCACTTATCTGTAGTAAAGGCTTTGGTGGGGTGTTTTAGCGTAAAAAGAAAAAAATACATTTGCCGCTCTGAGGTGCAGTAATCTGTAGTAAAGGCTTTGGTGGGGTGTTTTAGCAGAAAAAGAAAAAAATACATTTGCCGCTCTGCGGTGCATTAATCTGTAGTAAAGGCTTTTGTGTAGTGTTTTAGCTGAAAAAGAAAAAAATATATTTTCAACTCAGCGGTGTAGTTATTTCTTGTAAAGCTTTTTGTGACGTGTATTAGCGTGAAACGAAAAAATACATTTGCTGCTCTGCAGTGCAATTCTCTGTAGTAAAGGCTTTGGTGGGGTGTTTTAGCGGAAAAGGAAAAAATACATTTGCCGCTCTACAGTGCAGTAATCTGTTGTAAAGGATTTTGTGGAGTGTTTTAGCGCAAAAAGAAAAAATAAATTTGCCGCTCAGCGGTGTAGTTATTTCTTGTAAATCCTTTTGTGATGTGTATTAGTGCAAAAAGAAAAAATATATTTGCTGCTCTGCGGTGCACTTATCTGTAGTAAAGGCTTTGGTGGGGTGTTTTAGCGTAAAAAGAAAAAAATACATTTGCCGCTCTGAGGTGCAGTAATCTGTAGTAAAGGCTTTGGTGGGGTGTTTTAGCAGAAAAAGAAAAAAATACATTTGCCGCTCTGCGGAGCAGTAATCTGTAGTAAAGGATTTTTTTGTGTGGTGTTTTAGCGGAAAAAGAAAAAATACAGTACAGACCAAAAGTTTGGACACACCTTCTCATTCAAAGAGTTTTCTTTATTTTCATGACTATGAAGGCATCAAAACTATGAATTAACACATGTGGAATTATATACATAACAAACAAGTGTGAAACAACTGAAAATATGTCATATTCTAGGTTCTTCAAAGTAGCCACCTTTTGCTTTGATTACTGCTTTGCACACTCTTGGCATTCTCTTGATGAGCTTCAAGAGATAGTCCCCTGAAATGGTCTTCCAACAGTCTTGAAGGAGTTCCCAGAGATGCTTAGCACTTATTGGCCCTTTTGCCTTCACTCTGCGGTCCAGCTCACCCCAAACCATCTCGATTGGGTTCAGGTCCGGAGACTGTGGAGGCCAGGTCATCTGGCGCAGCACCCCATCACTCTCCTTAATGGTCAAATAGCCCTTACTTTCAAAGATTTCCCAATTTTTCGGCTGACTGACTGACCTTCATTTCTTAAAGTAATGATGGCCACTCGTTTTTCTTTACTTAGCTGCTTTTTTCTTGCCATAATACAAATTCTAACAGTCTATTCAGTAGGACTATCAGCTGTGTATCCACCTGACTTCTCCTCAACGCAACTGATGGTCCCAACCCCATTTATAAGGTAAGAAATCACACTTATTAAACCTGACAGGGCACACCTGTGAAGTGAAAACCATTTCAGGGGACTACCTCTTGAAGCTAATCAAGAGAATGCCAAGAGTGTTCAAAGCAGTAATCAAAGCAAAAGGTGGCTACTTTGAAGAACCTAGAATATGACATATTTTCAGTTGTTTCACACTTGTTTGTTATGTATATAATTCCACATATTCATAGTTCATAGTTTTGATGCCTTCAGTGTGAATCTACAATTTTCATAGTCATGAAAATAAAGAAAACTCTTTGAATGAGAAGGTGTGTCCAAACTTTTGGTCTGTACTGTAACTTTGCCGCTCTGCACTGCAGTAATCTGTTGTAAAGGCTATAGTAGGGGTGTTTTAGAGCAAAAAGAAAAAAATACATTTGCCGTTCTGCAGTGCAGTAATCTATAGTAAAGGCTTTGGTGGAGTGTTTTAGCGGAAAAAGAAAAAATACATTTGCCGCTCTGAGGTACACTTATCTGTAGTAAAGGCTTTGGTGGGGTCTTTTAGCGGAAAAAGGAAAAATACATTTGCCGTTTTGCGGTGCAGTAATCTGTTCTAAAGGCTTTTGTGGGCTGTTTTAGCGCCAAAAAAATACATTTGCTGCTCTACGGTCCAGTTATTTCTTGTTAAGCCTTTTGTGACGTGTTTTAGCGACAAACGAAAAAATACATTTGCCGCTCTGCAGTGCAGTAATTTGTAGTAAAGGCTTTGGTGTGGTGTTTTAGCAGAAAAAGAAAAAATACATTTGCTGCTCTGCGGTGCAGTAATCTGTTGTAAAGGCTTTTGTGGGTTGTTTTAGCGCAAAAATAAAAAATACATTTGCCGCTCTGCGATGCTGTTACTGTATTTCTTGTTAAGCCTTTTGTGATGTGTATCAGCGCAACAAGAAAAAATACATTTGCCGGTCTGCTGTGCAGTAATCTGTAGTAAAGGCTTCAGTGTGGTGTTTTAGCAGAAAAAGAAAAAAAAATATTTTCCGCTCAGCAGTGTAGTTATTTCTTGTAAAGCCTTTTGTGACGTGTATTAGCGCAAAACAAAAAAATACATGGTAAAAAAATCTTCTGCAGTACAGACCGGCACTCAAACATAGGAGGTCACGTGAGACTCAGGAGATGCGTAATAAAATACAATTTAATAACTAAATCCAAAATAAAATACAATAAAATGCAACGTAAAAGTAGGATGATATAAAATCCTAGGTACGCAGTCCTATATATAAAATCCACAGTACCACGTGGTTGATGTTTGCAATGAGCGGATTAATATAGCTGGAAAGTCTGCAGGTTGTTACAGCTGTTAGATAAATATGCTGAGGTACAAAAGTAGCAATAATTAACATGCAGATGTGGAAAAAACCATCCTGTTATAATGGTAACTTCAGTTCCTGTTCCATAAAGTTTGTGGCAATATATAACGATGTATAGCTCATTGGTACTCACTGTTCGGTAGTGCGCATACTTGTGGCGTCCCACATGTAGGAGCACTTACCTAGATGTAAGGTGGATCAAATGCATACGGCAGGGTATAGTGTCTCGCTGGTAGGGTAAATCGGAATGCCGACAACTCGTTCCTATTCTCGCGAGATAAACTGTTACCTTTCTTTCGTATGGTGCCATAAATGGCTTTAATCTGCAGTGAGTCTTCGCTCGTATTATCACGAAATGGGAGGTTACTTTGTTTGAGCTGATGCCTTAGCGCCACAACGATCTTTGATAGGTATTCTTTCAGAAGTGCATGGCCATGCTGATTGTACTGGACTCTTTATGAATAAACCTTAAGTCCCAGACGAGTTTCGAAGTAGATCCCTACTTCTTCCTCAGTGGGTTTATTCATATAAGGGAGTCCAGGTAGTTATATACCCATCTGCATCAGTACTAATTAAAAGTGCAGATCCTATCAAGTTGGACCAACTATACATATGGTAGAACAAATTGACCAATAGGAAAAGTTGAAAAAATATATTTGCCGCTCAGCGGTGCAGTTATCTGTAGTGAAGGCTTTTGTGGGGTGTTTTCATTTCCTTTTTATTTATTTGATCTAACAGTATGTCAGGCAGAGAAGTGCCAGTCCTTTCACAGGAGAGTGGCAGAGACCTAAACGTTTCTGGCGCAGGCAGAGGTCGCAGCAGTGTAAGGGGTCACTTCGAGAGGCCTGAGCTCCCAGTCTCAGCTAGTGGTCATGTAGTAACCAGCAACCCAGTGGTTCTTGAGTGGTTGACTCTATCTTCGACTTCTTCACAAGTGACATCAGACATCCCCAGCCAAGAGTCAGTGGATTCATCAGACACAATCCTTAGCTGGCATGGCCCTGGAGCAGGCCCTGCGCCCTCACCTGTCCTCATCCTGCCTCTGTCTTTTTCTGCTCCCAGAGCCACAGAAGTATTGTATTCTGTGGGCTTAGCTCCACTATACAGCGAGAATGAAGTATTAGAGGACAGTCAGCTACTGCCCAGCCAAGATCTGGAGGAGACATCCGTCGCTTCCTCCGCTAGGCGGGAAAGTAGTGACGCGGAGAGTGGCGTGGGAGCTGGTGTTGCAAGCAGTCAGGCTCCTGACCCACAGCCCATTGAGGAGGACATCAGTGACATGCAGACAGTACACGATGATGATTATGTAGCTGATCGCACTTGGGAGCCGGGCGACGAAGGGGCTTCATCATCATCGGGAGAAGAGGGTGGCAGCTTGCCCGTGAGCCAGCAAGTCGCTAGCGGGGCCGGAAGTCAGCAGGGTGGCAGCAGTGGGAGGTTGGGAGCCAAACGTGCCAGGGGTAGACCACCCAATTCGCGGGAGCCTACCTGCCCGGGAATTAGTAATGCAGGGGTTCACGGAAGCAGCGCCGGTAGCAGACAGTCAGTGCGGAGTGTTGGGGGTAAGATCACCTACTCGGCGGTGTGGCCATTTTTTCTTAAGCCGCCGGAGGAGGTGAATGTGGCCATATGTAGAATCTGTGGGCAGCAGTTGAAGCGTGGCCAGGGTGCCAATGTTGGCACCATGGCCCTGTGTCAACATATGCAGTGTGTCGGGTATATAAAGCAAATGCTTTATGTAAATATTTTAAAAAATGTAACGGATCAAAAGAAAAATTATTCAAACGATATTGACCCGCGGGATGGACATAAACATCTCAAAAAGAGTTCAATCGAGAACCTGATTATTTTGTGCAATCAGTAAAACAGGGTACCAGCGTCTATGCAAAAATATAAATGGTTTATTATACAATAGTTTAAAATACAATCAAAACTTAATCAACATAAATTTTAATAATATACAATGATATGCAGTACCCAGAATTCACCACTATATGGTGCCAACAAAACACTACTCAACCAACACAAGAATATTATGCAACACGGCTTTACAATTGTGAGAGATATACTGTACAATCAATGGATTATGCGGAAAACTCAATCAAGAAAATGACAGATACGAGCCCTTTCTCTGCCCCAAAATGGTAGGAAAATCAGATAGGAAAAACAATGAAGCCTCAGAATCTGCAGGTGCCGTGTATATTCTAACCCTCTAAATGTATAATATATTGTTACAATAACACTAGCTTTTGAACGGCACAGTAATCTTCTCATGGACTTACCTCGGCCTACATGAAACTTCATACAAAACAATGAATATAAATCAACATTGCTCTTAAAGGCAATGAATACCCATTATAACTAAAATAAGTAGATATAACTGTTTACACTTATGAAAAAGCACATCAAATCCCCCTTCATTACAATGTAATCTAATAGAGAAGTTGGACTACATTGGAATGTCACAAAAGGCTTTTCATTCGGATTCCTCAAGAACCCGAGTGCGCAGATTCGGTTTGTAATGTTCCAACCAAAGCTTTGCTAAAGTCTTTCTGAAGAACTTTATCCAACGCACCACCTGGATGGTCAGGAAACTTAACTATCCCAGAATGGTGACAATCAGCACACCCCATATATAATCCGCCCCCCATGTCCAAATGGAGGGATTTAACATATCATTGTCCGACGAAGAATATTGTAATGTGTCCATGGTGACGTTATCCTTCCTGATTACCATGCGGACTGTATGGCTAGGCTTGTTGTCTAGCAGAAATTTTAAATCTGGATTTATGGTAATCTCTTGGTTTTGGAAGGCATCAATACTCTCCACTTCCCCTTCAACGTCCTCTATGTCGACCGGATAAAGAGTACGGTTTACAATCATAATCCTTTTACAATGGAGACATGAGAAGGTAGGGCAATGACTTTCACCATCACATGATCATTTGAAAAAAACAGTCATATCTGGTAAACGGGTACTAACAAGCCATTTGTCTTGTATCAAGACAGCGTTCACTACCTTATCCTCCTCGATTTTAGACAGGGTCACCTGGCACTTTTCTGATCCATGTTTCTCATATTTGAGACCACACAACGCGTTGGTTGCGTCATAATTGAAAGGATCGCCTTTGCACTGGAAATTGTTGTCCCGGAATGTTATGCAATTGTCCAGAATTGGGACAGAAAGCCAGTCCGGTTTCCAGGGCTGGTAGGCTACAATGTCAGGAGTCTGAATCCTAACGTGGATATTGTCTTTCCAAGTGCCCACATTATGAATTCTTTTCATCTGGAATACATTATTTGTAGAAACAACGGGAATTGAAAGAAGAAAACAGATTTCCATCTTTATAGGATCAATATACAACGGTATGGCAATCCCCATGTTGAACGCTAAGTTCAGTTGGATGTCCTCTACTTTCTCTTCACTGACTTTTTGTAGCATTTTACGAATGATATCATAAGAAACAAAGTATAGGGGAATGAGTCCTTCCCTTAAGTCCTGCATCCCACTTTGTACTTCATCATAATAGACTTGAGTAAGGAAGTCAATACGCTCTTTTAGGGAAATAAGTTCTTGTTTAAACTGTTCATTACTCTCATGAAGATTTATTGAATAAGTCAATAACTTTGAGTGTAAGTTGGTGGTAACGACAGTATCCTCTACAATGGAATATAAGTCCAATAAATGGTTTTTCTGATTCTCCATCTCTGCATGAATACTCATTAGGTTCCTTTTCAGTGAACCGATCTCAAGTTCCAATGTCTTAATAGAGATGGAATTAACAGCTGATACACCGGTGGCAATGACAGTGCCCACTACGCCAAAGATTATGGCGGCTGTAATCGCAGAAATGAAACGCTTTGGTTGTCGACTTGTTGAAAACTGTTCTCTGGTCATGGTTTTCCTTGTCTGCTCCAGGATCCTTGTAATCCTTTCTTGGGAATAGCCGATATGCATTTGATACCACATCTTTATCTCCGGAGACGAAATCTCGGAAATGTTGAACTGTCTTTCGACGAAGACACGTGGATTCAAACTGACATAGATCTTTTGGGATAGAACCCTCTTATTCGTCAAGATGAATCCAGTGGTATCCTGAAGCATGATCCCAGATGAAGGGCCTGGTACAGCAATCGGCTCGCCAGGAACTCCTTTCTCAAGATCAGGACTATGTAGATAACGGCAACAACCCTCGATGCCATCTTGCGCCTGAAATATATTGTATGACAAATATAAGTACATACGTCTTCCACTTTTTATCACTCTTACAAGAAAAGAGTTAATACTACCATACATCTTTGATTTGGCATAGTTTATTTTCTTGGACAGAGCAAGTTCTCGATACAAAAGTGAGTCAATAGATAATTAGTTACAGAGGAAAATTCATGAGGATAGGTTAGTACATTTGTATGTTCATATTATACCAATCCTGGGTTTCCGTCTTTAGCTGGAACCTTGATACCTCTATACTCTTCATCATCCGGCAATCCTTCCATTTGGCGAAGTTGTGACCTAGGATGACAGACACGTAATTGATTAATATGCACCCATTTCTCTATAAATTCATCCCCCTTAGGAATTTTGATCTTGACCACATTTGAAAATTTGTCAATGACGACATAGGGTCCCTTCCAGGAAGGCAGGAACTTTTTTTCCTTCACCTGATCCCGGGCGAAGTTATAGAGATAAACCTGATCGGAAATTTGGTACTCCTTTTGAGTAGTCTTCAGATCATAGTAGGTTTTGGCGCTTACGGCTGCTTTCTCCAGATTCTTCTGGGCAAATGCAAAAGCATGTTGAAGGTGCTTTCGTAGATTCTCTATGTATTGATGGGCTGTTGAAGCATTTATCAAATTTTGGTCTGTTGTCCGGTAGAGTAAATGCTGGGGTAACACCATCTTCCTTCCTGTGATCATTTCGAAGGGAGAAAGTTTTGTTGCTGCGCTTGGAGTGGCTCTGATGGCCATGAGAACCAGAGGCAACTTTACATCCCAGTCCTTACCGGATTCATTGACAAATTTCTTTAGAATGTTGACAATTGTTTGGTTGTAGCGTTCCACTCCACCACTAGAGGCTGGCCGGTAAGCTATATGTAACTTCCTTTTTACTCCCAGTATCTCCCACATTTTTGTCATCACCTCACTAGTGAAATGACTTCCGCGATCGGACTCGATGCGTTGGGGAAGACCGAACCTGGAAAACACGTGGTTAATGAGTAGAGATGCACACACACTTGAACTGCAAGTCTTGCAAGGCAAACATTCTACCCATTTTGTGAATAGACAAGTCACGGTTAACATATATCTGTTGCCTTTTGATGAAGTTGTTACTGATCCAATAAAGTCAATCTGGATGTCTGACCATGGCATGGACATCCCCCTTTTCATCAGCGGTGCCCGATGAGTTGGTGCTTGCGGCTGGAATTGAGGGCATATTAAACATCCTTGACAATATGTACGAACGTCTTGCAACATATGAGGCCAATAAGCGGAATCCCGTAATAATTTATACGTTAACTTCTCACCTCGATGACCAGCCGTTGGGGGGGTCATGGGCGTGTTGTAACATCAAACCTTGGTATGCTGTGGGTACCACCCATTGTGAGATACCATTCTTCGAGGTTCTTACTAACAATCCATCCTGTAATGAGAATTGGGACTTACCCTTCATCAAAATTCGTAACTCTTCTTTGCCTGCACAGTCTTCCATAGTTACGGGACAATTCTGTGGATCTTCAATGTGTTTATAAAACATACCAATAACTGGATCCCCCTTTTGACTCGCAATAAGATCCTCACTAGGGGAATCTTGGCTCCATTGTGCCACATTGGCTTCGGTTTCCTTTTGGGCCTGTCTTCTTGTCATTGCACCCACTTGGATAGTTCCCATGAGGTCATCAACGTCCAAGACTTCTCCATTAATGGCTGCTTGTTTAGCGAGGGAATCTGCCAAATCATTCCCCTCTTTATCCATACCTGGAGATTTTGAGTGAACTCTTACCTTTGAGACCATGGGTGGTAACCATCTCGTCGATCTTACAAAACACTTTACCATGCTTGACAGACTTATTGTTACTTCTTGCCATATTAGACCTTTTCCATCCAGGGAAGTACTCCACAAAGCTACTGTGAACATAATTAGAATCTGTGATTATAACAAACTCTTTAAGACCAGAATCAATAGCCATTTGTACAGCTTTATACACAGCGATGAGCTCCGCGAACTGGCTACTTTTGGAACCAATTTTGTATCCGACAGACATGTCTGGGAATGTGTTATTCCATACGATTCCGATACCTGCAACCAATGTGCGTTCAGTTCCTCTATCGGTATGGAAAGAACAGCCATCAACATATACACATGGTAAGGATTTGCAGTATTCTTCTTCATAAGACTTGTATGAAGATGCAGATTGTTCTTCCAGGAAATCATTTTGTGGCGATTCACCTTTATGTCCTGAATTGGAACAATCATGCAGTTCGGCTAATCCTTGAGCAACTGGATTCTTATTATTTTGTTTGTACCTGATTTCCAATGGCCATCCCATTAAGGACATCATCCAGGCGGTTATCCTGCTGTTTGATAAATTCCCATCCTTGATTCTATCACTCTGCAAATATTGCAGGGGTTGGTGTGCAGTTTACACAATGATCTTTTCGCCCTGGATAAAACTCCTGAAATATTGCAAAGCCCACACAGTTGACAGTAATGCTTTTTCACAGTGATTGAACTTTACCTCAACCGGTGACAAGGACTTGCTGGCATAGAGGATTATCTTTTTCAGGTTGTCCTGTCTTTGGAAAAGGACTGCATTTACGCTTTTGTCGGTGAAGCCTGTTTCAATGTAAAAGGGTTTTCCACCTTCTGGATAGGCAAGGCATGGGGCCTGGATAAGTCTGGTCTTGAGCTCATTCACAGCTTGCTTGTGACGTTCACTCCATTCCCATTTTACTCCTTTCTTCAGCAACTGCAAAAGAGATTTTGTAATCTCGGCATAGTTATCTATGAACTTACGTGAATAGCTCCTCATGCCCAGGAAGGATCTCAACTCCTTGGTATTTGTAGGTGACTTTGTGTTGATCACTGCTTCCACTTTCTTCTTTTGTGGGTTAATTCCATCAGCAGTGATTTTGTGACCTAAAAAATTTACTTTGGTACGACACCATTGAGCCTTCTGTAAAGAAAGTTTTACACCAGCGTTTCTCAGTTGGGTTAGTACAGTACATGCCTCAGTTCGGCAAGATGCTCCTCAAAAGTCGTGCTTTTGATTAGGATGTCATCCACATAGGATAAGGTACCTCATTCAGTGGCATCAGGCATCGCCTTATGCATGAACACAGCAAACTCATGACCCGCATTTATGTACCCGAAAGGTAATCGGGTCCATGCATATTGTTGCTTTCCAAATGTAAAGGCCAGTTTGTATTGATCCCTCTCGTCCACTTTAATTGTCCAATATCCTTGCGCACAATCCAGAGCAGTGAAAATTTTGGATCCCTGTATTTGCACCAAACTCTGGTCAATATACGACACGGGCCATCCGGACATGTATACACGTTTGTTTAACTGCCTTAGGTCCGAACAGAGACGAAATTGACCATTGGGTTTGAGAATCCCAAGCACAGGATGATTGAACGAGCTGTGCACTGGACGGATGATCCCCCGCTTTTCCAAGTTTTTGACGATTTCCGATAGCGACTCATATGCTGCCAACGGAAGTCGGTACTGTTTAACATATACAGGGGGTGCATTGGGATCCGTTTGGATTCTAGCAACGTGTAGGTCAGTTTCCCCACAGTCGTAAGAATCCTTAGCAAACATGTCCTGAAATTTGGCGAAGAGCCCCTTTAGCTGTTGACGCTCTGACTCCTCGGAACATGCGTTGGCCACAGAGATTTGCTCTTCCACCCGTTCCTGAAATTCTGGAAAGATTTCAGGTTGACTTAACTCGTAAGCTTCTTCAAGCTCACTAGTTAAATAGTTTTGAGTATTGCGTACCTTCTCCTTTCCTTGTTGGCATGACTCGTACTCTTTCTCATCGATCTCATGTTTGAAAATCAATGATGATTAGAGTTGAGCGAACACCTGGATGTTCGGGTTCGAGAAGTTCAGCCGAACTTCCCGGAAATGTTCGGGTTCTGGATCCGAACCCGACCCAAACTTCGTCCCGAACCCGAACCCCATTGAAGTCAATGGTGACCCGAACTTTTCGGCACTAAAAAGGCTGTAAAACAGCCGAGGAAAGAGCTAGAGGCCTGCAAAAGGCAGCAACATGTAGGTAAAACCCCTGCAAACAAATGTGGATAGGGAAATGAATTAAAATAAAAATAAAATATATAAAAATAAACCAATATCAATTGGAGAGAGGTCCCATAGCAGAGAATCTGGCTTCACGTCAGCAGAGAATCAGTCTTCATGCCATAGCAGAGAATCTGGCTTCACGTCACCCACCACTGTAACAGTCCATTGTCATATATTTAGGCCCCGGCACCCAGGCAGAGGAGAGAGGTCCCGTAACAGAGAATCTGGCTTCATGTCAGCAGAAATTTAGTCTGCATATCATAGCAGAGAATCAGGCTTCACGTCACCCACCACTGGAACAGGCCACTGTCACATATTTAGGCCCAGGCACCCAGGCAGAGGAGAGAGGTCCCATAACAGAGATTCAGGCTTCATGTCAGCAGAGAATCAGTCTTCATGTCATAGCAGAGAATCAGGCTTCACGTCACCCACCACTGGAACAGGCCACTGTCACATATTTAGGCCCAGGCACCCAGGCAGAGGAGAGAGGTCCCGTAACAGAGATTCAGGCTTCATGTTAGCAGAGAATCAGTCTTCATGTCATAGCAGAGAATCAGGCTTCACGTCACCCACCACTAGAACAGGCCACTGTCACATATTTAGGCCCAGGCACCCAGACAGAGGAGAGAGGTCCCGTAACAGAGAATCTGGCTTCATGTCAGCACAGAATCAGTCTTCATGTCATAGCAGAGAATCAGGCTTCACGTCACCCACCACTGGAACAGGCCACTGTCACATATTTAGGCCCAGGCACCCAGGCAGAGGAGAGAGGTCCCATAACAGAGATTCAGGCTTCGTGTCAGCAGAGAATCAGTCTTCATGTCATAGCAGAGAATCAGGCTTCACGTCACCCACCACTGGAACAGGCCACTGTCACATATTTAGGCCCCGGCACACAGACAGAGGAGAGAGGTCCCGTAACAGAGAATCTGGCTTCATGTCAGCACAGAATCAGTCTTCATGTCATAGCAGAGAATCAGGCTTCACGTCACCCACCACTGGAACAGGCCACTGTCACATATTTAGGCCCAGGCACCCAGGCAGAGGAGAGAGGTCCCATAACAGAGATTCAGGCTTCATGTCAGCAGAGAATCAGTCTTCATGTCATAGCAGAGAATCAGGCTTCACGTCACCCACCACTGGAACAGGCCACTGTCACATATTTAGGCCCCGGCACACAGACAGAGGAGAGAGGTCCCGTAACAGAGAATCTGGCTTCATGTCAGCACAGAATCAGTCTTCATGTCATAGCAGAGAATCAGGCTTCACGTCACCCACCACTGGAACAGGCCACTGTCACATATTTAGGCCCAGGCACCCAGGCAGAGGAGAGAGGTCCCATAACAGAGATTCAGGCTTCATGTCAGCAGAGAATCAGTCTTCATGTCATAGCAGAGAATCAGGCTTCACGTCACCCACCACTGGAACAGGCCACTGTCACATATTTAGGCCCTGGCACCCAGACAGAGGAGAGAGGTCCCGTAACAGAGAATCTGGCTTCATGTCAGCACAGAATCAGTCTTCATGTCATAGCAGAGAATCAGGCTTCACGTCACCCACCACTGGAACAGGCTACTGTCACATATTTAGGCCCAGGCACCCAGGCAGAGGAGAGAGGTCGCGTAACAGAGAATCAGGCTTCACGTCACCCAAAACTGGAACAGGCTACTGTCACACATTTAGGCCCCGGCACCCAGACAGAGGAGAGGTTCATTCAACTTTGGGTTGCCCCGCAATATAATGGTAAAATAAAAATAAAAATAGGATTGAATGAGGAGGTGCCCTGGAGTACAATAATCTATTGTTAAGGGGTGGTAGTTAATGTCTAATCTTCACAAGGGATGGACAGGTCCTGTGGGATCCATGCCTGGTTCATTTTTATGAACGTCAGCTTGTCCACATTGGCTGTAGACAGGCGGCTGCGTTTGTCTGTAATGACGCCCCCTGCCGTGCTGAATACACGTTCAGACAAAACGCTGGCCGCCGGGCAGGCCAGCACCTCCAAGGCATAAAAGGCTAGCTCTGGCCACGTGGACAATTTGGAGACCCAGAAGTTGAATGGGGCCGAACCATCAGTCAGTACGTGGAGGGGTGTGCACAGGTACTGTTCCACCATGTTAGTGAAATGTTGCCTCCTGCTAACACGTTCCGTATCAGGTGGTGGTGCAGTTAGCTGTGGCGTGGTGACAAAACTTTTCCACATCTCTGCCATGCTAACCCTGCCCTCAGAGGAGCTGGCCGTGACACAGCTGCGTTGGCGACCTCTTGCTCCTCCTCTGCCTTCGCCTTGGGCTTCCACTGGTTCCCCTGTGACATTTGGGAATGCTCTCAGTAGCGCGTCTACCAACGTGCGCTTGTACTCGCGCATCTTCCTATCACGCTCCAGTGTAGGAAGTAAGGTGGGCACATTGTCTTTGTACCGGGGATCCAACAGGGTGGCAACCCAGTAGTCCGCACACGTTAAAATGTGGGCAACTCTGCAGTCGTTGCGCAGGCACTGCAGCATGTAGTCGCTCATGTGTGCCAGGCTGCCCAGAGGTAAGGACAAGCTGTCCTCTGTGGGAGGCGTATCGTCATCGTCCTGTGTTTCCCCCCAGCCACGCACCAGTGATGGGCCCGAGCTGCTTTGGGTGCCACCCCGCTGTGAACATGCTTCATCCTCATCCTCCTCCACCTCCTCCTCATCGTCCTCCAGTAGTGGGCCCTGTCTGGCCACATTTGTACCTGGCCTCTGGTGTTGCAAAAAACCTCCCTCTGAGTCACTTCGAAGAGACTGGCCTGAAAGTGCTAAAAATGACCCCTCTTCCTCCTGGGCCACCTCCTCTTCCATCATCGCCCTAAGTGTTTTCTCAAGGAGACATAGAAGTGGTATTGTAACGCTGATAACGGCGTCATCGCCACTGGCCATGTTGTTGGAGTACTCGAATGTGCATGTGCTGGGCACACAGGTCTCGCATGGAGGCCCAGTCATTGGTGGTGAAGTGGTGCTGTTCCGCAGTGCGACTGACCCGTGCGTGCTGCAGCTGAAACTCCACTATGGCCTGCTGCTGCTCGCACAGTCTGTCCAGCATGTGCAAGGTGGAGTTCCACCTGGTGGGCACATTGCATATGAGGCGGTGAGCGGGAAGGCCGAAGTTATGCTGTAGCGCAGACAGGCGTGCAGCAGCAGGGTGTGAACGCCGGAAGCGCGAACAGACGGCCCGCACTTTATGCAGCAGCTCTGACATGTCGGGGTAGTTGCGAATGAACTTCTGCACCACCAAATTCAGCACATGCGCCAGGCAAGGGATGTGCGTCAAACCGGCTAGTCCCAGAGCTGCAACGAGATTTCGCCCATTTTCGCACACCACCAGGCCGGGCTTGAGGCTCACCGGCAGCAACCACTCGTCGGTCTGTTGTTCTATACCCCGCCACAACTCCTGTGCGGTGTGGGGCCTGTCCCCCAAACATATGAGTTTCAGAACGGCATGCTGACGTTTACCCCGGGCTGTGCTGAAGTTGGTGGTGAAGGTGTGTGGCTGACTGGATGAGCAGGTGGAAGAAGAGGAGGAGGAAGCTGAGTATGAGGAGGAGGAGACAGGAGGCAAAGAATGTTGCCCTGCGATCCTTGGCGGCGGAAGGACGCGCGCCAAACAGCTCTCCGCCTGGGGCGCCATCTGTGCGCTTTCTGCAGAAGACTGGGTGGGAGATAATGTGAACGTGCTGGATGCACTGTCGGCCACCCAATTGACTAATGCCTGTACCTGCTCAGGCCTTACCATCCTTAGAACGGCATTGGGCCCCACCAAATATCCCTGTAAATTCTGGCGGCTACTGGGACCTGAGGTAGTTGGTACACTAGGACGTGTGGCTGTGGCAGAACGGTTACGTCCTCTCCCAGCACCAGAGGGTCCACTAACAGCACCACGACCATGTCCACGTCCGCGTCCCTTACTAGTTGTTTTCCTCATTGTTACCGTTCACCACAATAAGAAAAATATTATTCGGGCCAATGTATTGAATTAAAATTCAGGCCTTTTTTTACAGACACCTAACACTGTCTGGCTATCTATTTAGGTACCGTATTACACTAATACAGGCACACAAGTAATGACAGATTTGGTTGAATATAAATGTGAGGCCTATTTTTTACGCGCTGTGTGACAGATATACCTTTAATCACAGAATTAGACTTGTATCTGCACGGTAGCGTGTGTGTTAAGTTTTTCAGAATGACACTATCAGCACCTTCAATCTAAGATATCCTTTTTGGGATAGATTTAAAGTAGGCCTGATATAGCAGAAACTACTAATTTTGAGAATGGCAAATTTGGGAATAGTTTTTCAACCCAGAACAAAAACTGTGCTTTTACGGTCACTAAATATAACTTGACCAGCTAAAACTGTACTGATTTGGAGGAATAGAACTGTCAGGCCTATTTTTTACGCGCTGTGTGACAGATATACCTTTAATCACAGAATTAGACTTGTATCTGCACGGTAGCGTGTGTGTTAAGTTTTTCAGAATGACACTATCAGCACCTTCAATCTAAGATATCCTTTCTGCGATAGATTTAAAGTAGGCCTGATATAGCAGAAACTACTAATTTTGAGAATGGCAAATTTGGGAATAGTTTTTCAACCCAGAACAAAAACTGTGCTTTTACGGTCACTACAAATAGTTTGACCAGCTAAAACAGTACAGATTTGGTTGAATATAAATGTGAGGCCTATTTTTTACGTGCTGTGTGACAGATATACCTTTAATCACAGAATTAGACTTGTATCTGCACTGTAGCGTGTGTGTTAAGTTTTTCAGAATGACACTATCAGCACCTTCAATCTAAGATATCCTTTTTGGGATAGATTTAAAGTAGGCCTGATATAGCAGAAACTACTAATTTTGAGAATGGCAAATTTGGGAATAGTTTTTCAACCCAGAACAAAAACTGTGCTTTTGTCACGGAACCATGAACCAGACGTACAACAAGGGATAAGTGAAAATAAGAAGGCTTTATTGAAAATAAAGCTGTAAAGCAAAAGTCCAAACGGATGGCGAAACCGAAGCAGAGTCTTTGCGAAGCCAGAGGTCAGGAACCAGAAGGGTAGTCAGACGAAGCCAGGATCAGGAACCAGCAGGGTAGTCAGACGAAGCCAGGATCAGGAACCAGCAGGGTAGTCGGACGAAACCAGGATCAGGAACCAGCAGGGTAGTCGGACGAAACCAGGATCAGGAACCAGAAGCAGCAGCAGTCTAGAAGCATGTGAACACAGGAGGACCAAGCAAGGAACTGAAGCCACAGACCTCCTATATATATGAGCTAGGCATCCAGCTCCTCCCAGTGGGAAGGAGGAGCCGCAGGGTGGGAGGCTACAAGAAACCCAGAAACCAAGATGGCCGCCAGCACATGTCAAACGAAGGAGAACAGCAAGAAGGTAAGACCATGACAGTACCTCCCCCTCAAGGGCCCCTCCTCCGCGGAGTAAAGAACGGTTTCTGAGGGAAGCGTGCGTGGAAGGCTCGGAGCAAGGCAGGAGCATGGACATCTGCGGAGGGAACCCAGGAACGCTCCTCTGGACCATAACCACGCCAATGGACCAAAAACTGCACCCGACCGCGGACCAGGCGTGAGTCCAGGATATTGCTCACCTCATACTCCTCACGATTACCCACTTGGACCGGACGAGGCCGAGGAACCGAGGAAGTGAAACGATTACACACCAGTGGCTTCAACAGGGAGACATGAAACACGTTGGAGATCCGCATGCCAGGAGGAAGCGCAAGGGCATAGGCTACCGGGTTTACCCTGCGAAGCACTCGGAAGGGACCAACAAAGCGAGGCACCAGCTTGGGAGTGGGCACTCGAA
>NC_053393.1:291292804-291329131 GCF_905171765.1 Bufo bufo
TACGCGACCTCTCTCCTCTGCCTGGGTGCCTGGGCCTAAATGTGTGACAGTGGCCTGTTCCAGTGGTGGGTGACGTGAAGCCTGATTCTCTGCTATGACATGAAGACAGATTCTGCGCTGACATAAGGCCAGATTCTCTGTTAAGGGACCTCTCTCCTCTGCCTGGGTGCCTGGGCCTAAATGTGTGACAGTGGCCTGTTCCAGTGGTGGGTGACGTGAAGCCTGATTCTCTGCTATGACATGAATACAGATTCTGCGCTGACATAAGGCCAGATTCTCTGTTACGGGACCTCTCTCCTCTGCCTGGGTGCCTGGGCCTAAATGTGTGACAGTGGCCTGTTCCAGTGGTGGGTGACGTGAAGCCTGATTCTCTGCTATGACATGAAGACAGATTCTGCGCTGACATAAGGCCAGACTCTCTGTTACAGGACCGCTCTCCTCTGTCTGGGTGCCGGGGCCTAAATGTGTGACAGTGGCCTGTTCCAGTGGTGGGTGACGTGAAGCCTGATTCTCTGCTATGACATGAATACAGATTCTGCGCTGACATAAGGCCAGATTCTCTGTTACGGGACCTCTCTCCTCTGCCTGGGTCTAAATGTGTGACAGTGGCCTGTTCCAGTGGTGGGTGACGTGAAGCCTGATTCTCTGCTATGACATGAAGACAGATTCTGCGCTGACATAAGGCCAGATTCTCTGTTACGGGACCGCTCTCCTCTGTCTGGGTGCCGGGGCCTAAATGTGTGACAGTGGCCTGTTCCAGTGGTGGGTGACGTGAAGCCTGATTCTCTGCTATGACATGAAGACAGATTCTGCGCTGACATAAGGCCAGATTCTCTGTTACGGGACCGCTCTCCTCTGTCTGGGTGACGGGGCCTAAATGTGTGACAGTGGCCTGTTCCAGTGGTGGGTGACGTGAAGCCTGATTCTCTGCTATGACATGAATACAGATTCTGCGCTGACATAAGGCCAGATTCTCTGTTACGGGACCTCTCTCCTCTGCCTGGGTGCCTGGGCCTAAATGTGTGACAGTGGCCTGTTCCAGTGGTGGGTGACGTGAAGCCTGATTCTCTGCTATGACATGAAGACAGATTCTGCGCTGACATAAGGCCAGACTCTCTGTTACGGGACCGCTCTCCTCTGTCTGGGTGCCGGGGCCTAAATGTGTGACCGTGGCCTGTTCCAGTGGTGGGTGACGTGAAGCCTGATTCTCTGCTATGACATGAATACAGATTCTGCGCTGACATAAGGCCAGATTCTCTGTTACGGGACCTCTCTTCTCTGCCTGGGTGCCTGGGCCTAAATGTGTGACAGTGGCCTGTTCCAGTGGTGGGTGACGTGAAGCCTGATTCTCTGCTATGACATGAAGACAGATTCTGCGCTGACATAAGGCCAGATTCTCTGTTACGGGACCTCTCTCCTCTGCCTGGGTGCCTGGGCCTAAATGTGTGACAGTGGCCTGTTCCAGTGGTGGGTGACGTGAAGCCTGATTCTCTGCTATGACATGAAGACAGATTCTGCGCTGACATAAGGCCAGATTCTCTGTAACGGGACCTCTCTCCTCTGCCTGGGTGCCTGGGCCTAAATGTGTGACAGTGGCCTGTTCCAGTGGTGGGTGACGTGAAGCCTGATTCTCTGCTATGACATGAAGACAGATTCTGCGCTGACATAAGGCCAGATTCTCTGTTACGGGACCGCTCTCCTCTGTCTGGGTGCCGGGGCCTAAATGTGTGACAGTGGCCTGTTCCAGTGGTGGGTGACGTGAAGCCTGATTCTCTGCTATGACATGAATACAGATTCTGCGCTGACATAAGGCCAGATTCTCTGTTACGGGACCGCTCTCCTCTGTCTGGGTGACGGGGCCTAAATGTGTGACAGTGGCCTGTTCCAGTGGTGGGTGACGTGAAGCCTGATTCTCTGCTATGACATGAAGACAGATTCTGCGCTGACATAAGGCCAGATTCTCTGTTACGCGACCTCTCTCCTCTGCCTGGGTGCCTGGGCCTAAATGTGTGACAGTGGCCTGTTCCAGTGGTGGGTGACGTGAAGCCTGATTCTCTGCTATGACATGAAGACAGATTCTGCGCTGACATAAGGCCAGATTCTCTGATACGGGACCTCTCTCCTCTGTCTGGGTGCCGGGGCCTAAATGTGTGACAGTGGCCTGTTCCAGTGGTGGATGACGTGAAGCCTGATTCTCTGCTATGAGATGAATACAGATTCTGCGCTGACATAAGGCCAGATTCTCTGCTACGGGACCTCTCTCCTCTGCCTGGGTGCCTGGGCCTAAATGTGTGACAGTGGCCTGTTCCAGTGGTGGGTGACGTGAAGCCTGATTCTCTGCTATGACATGAAGACAGATTCTGCGCTGACATAAGGCCAGATTCTCTGTTACGGGACCGCTCTCCTCTGTCTGGGTGCCGGGGCCTAAATGTGTGACAGTGGCCTGTTCCAGTGGTGGGTGACGTGAAGCCTGATTCTCTGCTATGACATGAAGACAGATTCTGCGCTGACATAAGGCCAGATTCTCTGTTACGGGACCGCTCTCCTCTGTCTTGGTGACGGGGCCTAAATGTGTGACAGTGGCCTGTTCCAGTGGTGGGTGACGTGAAGCCTGATTCTCTGCTATGACATGAATACAGATTCTGCGCTGACATAAGGCCAGATTCTCTGTTACGGGACCTCTCTCCTCTGCCTGGGTGCCTGGGCCTAAATGTGTGACAGTGGCCTGTTCCAGTGGTGGGTGACGTGAAGCCTGATTCTCTGCTATGACATGAAGACAGATTCTGCGCTGACATAAGGCCAGATTCTCTGTTACGGGAACGCTCTCCTCTGTCTTGGTGACGGGGCCTAAATGTGTGACAGTGGCCTGTTCCAGTGGTGGGTGACGTGAAGCCTGATTCTCTGCTATGACATGAATACAGATTCTGCGCTGACATAAGGCCAGATTCTCTGTTACGGGACCTCTCTCCTCTGCCTGGGTGCCTGGGCCTAAATGTGTGACAGTGGCCTGTTCCAGTGGTGGGTGACGTGAAGCCTGATTCTCTGCTATGACATGAAGACAGATTCTGCGCTGACATAAGGCCAGACTCTCTGTTACGGGACCGCTCTCCTCTGTCTGGGTGCCGGGGCCTAAATGTGTGACCGTGGCCTGTTCCAGTGGTGGGTGACGTGAAGCCTGATTCTCTGCTATGACATGAAGACAGATTCTGCGCTGACATAAGGCCAGATTCTCTGTTACGCGACCTCTCTCCTCTGCCTGGGTGCCTGGGCCTAAATGTGTGACAGTGGCCTGTTCCAGTGGTGGGTGACGTGAAGCCTGATTCTCTGCTATGACATGAAGACAGATTCTGCGCTGACATAAGGCCAGATTCTCTGTTACGGGACCTCTCTCCTCTGCCTGGGTGCCTGGGCCTAAATGTGTGACAGTGGCCTGTTCCAGTGGTGGGTGACGTGAAGCCTGATTCTCTGCTATGACATGAATACAGATTCTGCGCTGACATAAGGCCAGATTCTCTGTTACGGGACCTCTCTCCTCTGCCTGGGTGCCTGGGCCTAAATGTGTGACAGTGGCCTGTTCCAGTGGTGGGTGACGTGAAGCCTGATTCTCTGCTATGACATGAAGACAGATTCTGCGCTGACATAAGGCCAGATTCTCTGTTACGGGACCGCTCTCCTCTGTCTGGGTGCCGGGGCCTAAATGTGTGACAGTGGCCTGTTCCAGTGGTGGGTGACGTGAAGCCTGATTCTCTGCTATGACATGAAGACAGATTCTGCGCTGACATAAGGCCAGATTCTCTGTTACGCGACCTCTCTCCTCTGCCTGGGTGCCTGGGCCTAAATGTGTGACAGTGGCCTGTTCCAGTGGTGGGTGACGTGAAGCCTGATTCTCTGCTATGACATGAAGACAGATTCTGCGCTGACATAAGGCCAGATTCTCTGATACGAGACCTCTCTCCTCTGTCTGGGTGCCGGGGCCTAAATGTGTGACAGTGGCCTGTTCCAGTGGTGGGTGACGTGAAGCCTGATTCTCTGCTATGACATGAATACAGATTCTGCGCTGACATAAGGCCAGATTCTCTGTTACGGGACCTCTCTCCTCTGCCTGGGTCTGAATGTGTGACAGTGGCCTGTTCCAGTGGTGGGTGACGTGAAGCCTTATTCTCTGCTATGACATGAAGACAGATTCTGCGCTGACATAAGGCCAGATTCTCTGTTACGGGACCGCTCTCCTCTGTCTGGGTGCCTGGGCCTAAATGTGTGACAGTGGCCTGTTCCAGTGGTGGGTGACGTGAAGCCTGATTCTCTGCTATGACATGAAGACAGATTCTGCGCTGACATAAGGCCAGATTCTCTGTTACGGGACCTCTCTCCTCTGCCTGGGTGCCTGGGCCTAAATGTGTGACAGTGGCCTGTTCCAGTGGTGGGTGACGTGAAGCCTGATTCTCTGCTATGACATGAATACAGATTCTGCGCTGACATAAGGCCAGATTCTCTGTTACGGGACCTCTCTCCTCTGCCTGGGTGCCTGGGCCTAAATGTGTGACAGTGGCCTGTTCCAGTGGTGGGTGACGTGAAGCCTGATTCTCTGCTATGACATGAAGACAGATTCTGCGCTGACATAAGGCCAGACTCTCTGTTACAGGACCGCTCTCCTCTGTCTGGGTGCCGGGGCCTAAATGTGTGACCGTGGCCTGTTCCAGTGGTGGGTGACGTGAAGCCTGATTCTCTGCTATGACATGAAGACAGATTCTGCGCTGACATAAGGCCAGATTCTCTGTTACGCGACCTCTCTCCTCTGCCTGGGTGCCTGGGCCTAAATGTGTGACAGTGGCCTGTTCCAGTGGTGGGTGACGTGAAGCCTGATTCTCTGCTATGACATGAAGACAGATTCTGCGCTGACATAAGGCCAGATTCTCTGTTACGGGACCTCTCTCCTCTGCCTGGGTCTGGCTAAATGTGTGACAGTGGCCTGTTCCAGTGGTGGGTGACGTGAAGCCTGATTCTCTGCTATGACATGAAGACAGATTCTGCGCTGACATAAGGCCAGATTCTCTGTTACGGGACCGCTCTCCTCTGTCTGGGTGCCTGGGCCTAAATGTGTGACAGTGGCCTGTTCCAGTGGTGGGTGACGTGAAGCCTGATTCTCTGCTATGACATGAAGACAGATTCTGCGCTGACATAAGGCCAGATTCTCTGTTACGGGACCTCTCTCCTCTGCCTGGGTGCCTGGGCCTAAATGTGTGACAGTGGCCTGTTCCAGTGGTGGGTGACGTGAAGCCTGATTCTCTGCTATGACATGAATACAGATTCTGCGCTGACATAAGGCCAGATTCTCTGTTACGGGACCTCTCTCCTCTGCCTGGGTGCCTGGGCCTAAATGTGTGACAGTGGCCTGTTCCAGTGGTGGGTGACGTGAAGCCTGATTCTCTGCTATGACATGAAGACAGATTCTGCGCTGACATAAGGCCAGACTCTCTGTTACGGGACCGCTCTCCTCTGTCTGGGTGCCGGGGCCTAAATGTGTGACAGTGGCCTGTTCCAGTGGTGGGTGACGTGAAGCCTGATTCTCTGCTATGACATGAAGACAGATTCTGCGCTGACATAAGGCCAGATTCTCTGTTACGCGACCTCTCTCCTCTGCCTGGGTGCCTGGGCCTAAATGTGTGACAGTGGCCTGTTCCAGTGGTGGGTGACGTGAAGCCTGATTCTCTGCTATGACATGAAGACAGATTCTGCGCTGACATAAGGCCAGATTCTCTGTTACGGGACCGCTCTCCTCTGTCTGGGTGCCGGGGCCTAAATGTGTGACAGTGGCCTGTTCCAGTGGTGGGTGACGTGAAGCCTGATTCTCTGCTATGACATGAAGACAGATTCTGCGCTGACATAAGGCCAGATTCTCTGTTACGCGACCTCTCTCCTCTGCCTGGGTGCCTGGGCCTAAATGTGTGACAGTGGCCTGTTCCAGTGGTGGGTGACGTGAAGCCTGATTCTCTGCTATGACATGAAGACAGATTCTGCGCTGACATAAGGCCAGATTCTCTGTTACGGGACCTCTCTCCTCTGTCTGGGTGCCTGGGCCTAAATGTGTGACAGTGGCCTGTTCCAGTGGTGGGTGACGTGAAGCCTGATTCTCTGCTATGACATGAATACAGATTCTGCGCTGACATAAGGCCAGATTCTCTGTTACGGGACCTCTCTCCTCTGCCTGGGTGCCTGGGCCTAAATGTGTGACAGTGGCCTGTTCCAGTGGTGGGTGACGTGAAGCCTGATTCTCTGCTATGACATGAAGACAGATTCTGCGCTGACATAAGGCCAGATTCTCTGTTACGGGACCGCTCTCCTCTGTCTGGGTGCCTGGGCCTAAATGTGTGACAGTGGCCTGTTCCAGTGGTGGGTGACGTGAAGCCTGATTCTCTGCTATGACATGAAGACAGATTCTGCGCTGACATAAGGCCAGATTCTCTGTTACGGGACCGCTCTCCTCTGTCTGGGTGCCGGGGCCTAAATGTGTGACAGTGGCCTGTTCCAGTGGTGGGTGACGTGAAGCCTGATTCTCTGCTATGACATGAAGACAGATTCTGCGCTGACATAAGGCCAGATTCTCTGTTACGGGACCGCTCTCCTCTGTCTGGGTGCCGGGGCCTAAATGTGTGACAGTGGCCTGTTCCAGTGGTGGGTGACGTGAAGCCTGATTCTCTGCTATGACATGAAGACAGATTCTGCGCTGACATAAGGCCAGATTCTCTGTTACGGGACCGCTCTCCTCTGTCTGGGTGACGGGGCCTAAATGTGTGACAGTGGCCTGTTCCAGTGGTGGGTGACGTGAAGCCTGATTCTCTGCTATGACATGAATACAGATTCTGCGCTGACATAAGGCCAGATTCTCTGTTACGGGACCTCTCTCCTCTGCCTGGGTGCCTGAGCCTAAATGTGTGACAGTGGCCTGTTCCAGTGGTGGGTGACGTGAAGCCTGATTCTCTGCTATGACATGAAGACAGATTCTGCGCTGACATAAGGCCAGACTCTCTGTTACGGGACCGCTCTCCTCTGTCTGGGTGCCGGGGCCTAAATGTGTGACCGTGGCCTGTTCCAGTGGTGGGTGACGTGAAGCCTGATTCTCTGCTATGACATGAATACAGATTCTGCGCTGACATAAGGCCAGATTCTCTGTTACGGGACCTCTCTCCTCTGCCTGGGTGCCTGGGCCTAAATGTGTGACAGTGGCCTGTTCCAGTGGTGGGTGACGTGAAGCCTGATTCTCTGCTATGACATGAAGACAGATTCTGCGCTGACATAAGGCCAGATTCTCTGTTACGGGACCTCTCTCCTCTGCCTGGGTGCCGGGGCCTAAATGTGTGACAGTGGCCTGTTCCAGTGGTGGGTGACGTGAAGCCTGATTCTCTGCTATGACATGAATACAGATTCTGCGCTGACATAAGGCCAGATTCTCTGTTACGGGACCTCTCTCCTCTGCCTGGTGCCTGGGCCTAAATGTGTGACAGTGGCCTGTTCCAGTGGTGGGTGACGTGAAGCCTGATTCTCTGCTATGACATGAAGACAGATTCTGCGCTGACATAAGGCCAGATTCTCTGTTACGGGACCGCTCTCCTCTGTCTGGGTGCCGGGGCCTAAATGTGTGACAGTGGCCTGTTCCAGTGGTGGGTGACGTGAAGCCTGATTCTCTGCTATGACATGAAGACAGATTCTGCGCTGACATAAGGCCAGATTCTCTGTTACGGGACCGCTCTCCTCTGTCTGGGTGACGGGGCCTAAATGTGTGACAGTGGCCTGTTCCAGTGGTGGGTGACGTGAAGCCTGATTCTCTGCTATGACATGAATACAGATTCTGCGCTGACATAAGGCCAGATTCTCTGTTACGGGACCTCTCTCCTCTGCCTGGGTGCCTGGGCCTAAATGTGTGACAGTGGCCTGTTCCAGTGGTGGGTGACGTGAAGCCTGGTTCTCTGCTATGACATGAAGACAGATTCTGCGCTGACATAAGGCCAGATTCTCTGTTACGGGACCTCTCTCCTCTGCCTGGGTGCCTGGGCCTAAATGTGTGACAGTGGCCTGTTCCAGTGGTGGGTGACGTGAAGCCTGGTTCTCTGCTATGACATGAAGACAGATTCTGCGCTGACATAAGGCCAGATTCTCTGTTACGGGACCGCTCTCCTCTGCCTGGGTGCCTGGGCCTAAATGTGTGACAGTGGCCTGTTCCAGTGGTGGGTGACGTGAAGCCTGATTCTCTGCTATGACATGAAGACAGATTCTGCGCTGACATAAGGCCAGATTCTCTGTTACGCGACCTCTCTCCTCTGCCTGGGTGCCTGGGCCTAAATGTGTGACAGTGGCCTGTTCCAGTGGTGGGTGACGTGAAGCCTGATTCTCTGCTATGACATGAAGACAGATTCTGCGCTGACATAAGGCCAGATTCTCTGATACGGGACCTCTCTCCTCTGTCTGGGTGCCGGGGCCTAAATGTGTGACAGTGGCCTGTTCCAGTGGTGGATGACGTGAAGCCTGATTCTCTGCTATGAGATGAATACAGATTCTGCGCTGACATAAGGCCAGATTCTCTGCTACGGGACCTCTCTCCTCTGCCTGGGTCTAAATGTGTGACAGTGGCCTGTTCCAGTGGTGGGTGACGTGAAGCCTGATTCTCTGCTATGACATGAAGACAGATTCTGCGCTGACATAAGGCCAGATTCTCTGTTACGGGACCGCTCTCCTCTGTCTGGGTGCCGGGGCCTAAATGTGTGACAGTGGCCTGTTCCAGTGGTGGGTGACGTGAAGCCTGATTCTCTGCTATGACATGAAGACAGATTCTGCGCTGACATAAGGCCAGATTCTCTGTTACGGGAACGCTCTCCTCTGTCTTGGTGACGGGGCCTAAATGTGTGACAGTGGCCTGTTCCAGTGGTGGGTGACGTGAAGCCTGATTCTCTGCTATGACATGAATACAGATTCTGCGCTGACATAAGGCCAGATTCTCTGTTACGGGACCTCTCTCCTCTGCCTGGGTGCCTGGGCCTAAATGTGTGACAGTGGCCTGTTCCAGTGGTGGGTGACGTGAAGCCTGATTCTCTGCTATGACATGAAGACAGATTCTGCGCTGACATAAGGCCAGACTCTCTGTTACGGGACCGCTCTCCTCTGTCTGGGTGCCGGGGCCTAAATGTGTGACCGTGGCCTGTTCCAGTGGTGGGTGACGTGAAGCCTGATTCTCTGCTATGACATGAAGACAGATTCTGCGCTGACATAAGGCCAGATTCTCTGTTACGCGACCTCTCTCCTCTGCCTGGGTGCCTGGGCCTAAATGTGTGACAGTGGCCTGTTCCAGTGGTGGGTGACGTGAAGCCTGATTCTCTGCTATGACATGAAGACAGATTCTGCGCTGACATAAGGCCAGATTCTCTGTTACGGGACCTCTCTCCTCTGCCTGGGTGCCTGGGCCTAAATGTGTGACAGTGGCCTGTTCCAGTGGTGGGTGACGTGAAGCCTGATTCTCTGCTATGACATGAATACAGATTCTGCGCTGACATAAGGCCAGATTCTCTGTTACGGGACCTCTCTCCTCTGCCTGGGTGCCTGGGCCTAAATGTGTGACAGTGGCCTGTTCCAGTGGTGGGTGACGTGAAGCCTGATTCTCTGCTATGACATGAAGACAGATTCTGCGCTGACATAAGGCCAGATTCTCTGTTACGGGACCGCTCTCCTCTGTCTGGGTGCCGGGGCCTAAATGTGTGACAGTGGCCTGTTCCAGTGGTGGGTGACGTGAAGCCTGATTCTCTGCTATGACATGAAGACAGATTCTGCGCTGACATAAGGCCAGATTCTCTGTTACGCGACCTCTCTCCTCTGCCTGGGTGCCTGGGCCTAAATGTGTGACAGTGGCCTGTTCCAGTGGTGGGTGACGTGAAGCCTGATTCTCTGCTATGACATGAAGACAGATTCTGCGCTGACATAAGGCCAGATTCTCTGATACGGGACCTCTCTCCTCTGTCTGGGTGCCGGGGCCTAAATGTGTGACAGTGGCCTGTTCCAGTGGTGGGTGATGTGAAGCCTGATTCTCTGCTATGACATGAATACAGATTCTGCGCTGACATAAGGCCAGATTCTCTGTTACGGGACCTCTCTCCTCTGCCTGGGTCTGAATGTGTGACAGTGGCCTGTTCCAGTGGTGGGTGACGTGAAGCCTTATTCTCTGGTATGACATGAAGACAGATTCTGCGCTGACATAAGGCCAGATTCTCTGTTACGGGACCGCTCTCCTCTGTCTGGGTGCCGGGGCCTAAATGTGTGACAGTGGCCTGTTCCAGTGGTGGGTGACGTGAAGCCTGATTCTCTGCTATGACATGAAGACAGATTCTGCGCTGACATAAGGCCAGATTCTCTGTTACGGGACCGCTCTCCTCTGTCTGGGTGACGGGGCCTAAATGTGTGACAGTGGCCTGTTCCAGTGGTGGGTGACGTGAAGCCTGATTCTCTGCTATGACATGAATACAGATTCTGCACTGACATAAGGCCAGATTCTCTGTTACGGGACCTCTCTCCTCTGCCTGGGTGCCTGGGCCTAAATGTGTGACAGTGGCCTGTTCCAGTGGTGGGTGACGTGAAGCCTGATTCTCTGCTATGACATGAAGACAGATTCTGCGCTGACATAAGGCCAGACTCTCTGTTACGGGACCGCTCTCCTCTGTCTGGGTGCCGGGGCCTAAATGTGTGACCGTGGCCTGTTCCAGTGGTGGGTGACGTGAAGCCTGATTCTCTGCTATGACATGAAGACAGATTCTGCGCTGACATAAGGCCAGATTCTCTGTTACGGGACCTCTCTCCTCTGCCTGGGTGCCTGGGCCTAAATGTGTGACAGTGGCCTGTTCCAGTGGTGGGTGACGTGAAGCCTGATTCTCTGCTATGACATGAAGACAGATTCTGCGCTGACATAAGGCCAGATTCTCTGTTACGGGACCTCTCTCCTCTGCCTGGGTGCCTGGGCCTAAATGTGTGACAGTGGCCTGTTCCAGTGGTGGGTGACGTGAAGCCTGATTCTCTGCTATGACATGAATACAGATTCTGCGCTGACATAAGGCCAGATTCTCTGTTACGGGACCTCTCTCCTCTGCCTGGGTGCCTGGGCCTAAATGTGTGACAGTGGCCTGTTCCAGTGGTGGGTGACGTGAAGCCTGATTCTCTGCTATGACATGAAGACAGATTCTGCGCTGACATAAGGCCAGACTCTCTGTTACAGGACCGCTCTCCTCTGTCTGGGTGCCGGGGCCTAAATGTGTGACAGTGGCCTGTTCCAGTGGTGGGTGACGTGAAGCCTGATTCTCTGCTATGACATGAATACAGATTCTGCGCTGACATAAGGCCAGATTCTCTGTTACGGGACCTCTCTCCTCTGCCTGGGTCTAAATGTGTGACAGTGGCCTGTTCCAGTGGTGGGTGACGTGAAGCCTGATTCTCTGCTATGACATGAAGACAGATTCTGCGCTGACATAAGGCCAGATTCTCTGTTACGGGACCGCTCTCCTCTGTCTGGGTGCCGGGGCCTAAATGTGTGACAGTGGCCTGTTCCAGTGGTGGGTGACGTGAAGCCTGATTCTCTGCTATGACATGAAGACAGATTCTGCGCTGACATAAGGCCAGATTCTCTGTTACGGGACCGCTCTCCTCTGTCTGGGTGACGGGGCCTAAATGTGTGACAGTGGCCTGTTCCAGTGGTGGGTGACGTGAAGCCTGATTCTCTGCTATGACATGAATACAGATTCTGCGCTGACATAAGGCCAGATTCTCTGTTACGGGACCTCTCTCCTCTGCCTGGGTGCCTGGGCCTAAATGTGTGACAGTGGCCTGTTCCAGTGGTGGGTGACGTGAAGCCTGATTCTCTGCTATGACATGAAGACAGATTCTGCGCTGACATAAGGCCAGACTCTCTGTTACGGGACCGCTCTCCTCTGTCTGGGTGCCGGGGCCTAAATGTGTGACCGTGGCCTGTTCCAGTGGTGGGTGACGTGAAGCCTGATTCTCTGCTATGACATGAATACAGATTCTGCGCTGACATAAGGCCAGATTCTCTGTTACGGGACCTCTCTTCTCTGCCTGGGTGCCTGGGCCTAAATGTGTGACAGTGGCCTGTTCCAGTGGTGGGTGACGTGAAGCCTGATTCTCTGCTATGACATGAAGACAGATTCTGCGCTGACATAAGGCCAGATTCTCTGTTACGGGACCTCTCTCCTCTGCCTGGGTGCCTGGGCCTAAATGTGTGACAGTGGCCTGTTCCAGTGGTGGGTGACGTGAAGCCTGATTCTCTGCTATGACATGAAGACAGATTCTGCGCTGACATAAGGCCAGATTCTCTGTAACGGGACCTCTCTCCTCTGCCTGGGTGCCTGGGCCTAAATGTGTGACAGTGGCCTGTTCCAGTGGTGGGTGACGTGAAGCCTGATTCTCTGCTATGACATGAAGACAGATTCTGCGCTGACATAAGGCCAGATTCTCTGTTACGGGACCGCTCTCCTCTGTCTGGGTGCCGGGGCCTAAATGTGTGACAGTGGCCTGTTCCAGTGGTGGGTGACGTGAAGCCTGATTCTCTGCTATGACATGAATACAGATTCTGCGCTGACATAAGGCCAGATTCTCTGTTACGGGACCTCTCTCCTCTGCCTGGGTGCCTGGGCCTAAATGTGTGACAGTGGCCTGTTCCAGTGGTGGGTGACGTGAAGCCTGATTCTCTGCTATGACATGAAGACAGATTCTGCGCTGACATAAGGCCAGATTCCCTGTTACGGGACCTCTCTCCTCTGCCTGGGTGCCTGGGCCTAAATGTGTGACAGTGGCCTGTTCCAGTGGTGGGTGACGTGAAGCCTGATTCTCTGCTATGACATGAATACAGATTCTGCGCTGACATAAGGCCAGATTCTCTGTTACGGGACCTCTCTCCTCTGCCTGGGTGCCTGGGCCTAAATGTGTGACAGTGGCCTGTTCCAGTGGTGGGTGACGTGAAGCCTGATTCTCTGCTATGACATGAATACAGATTCTGCGCAGACATAAGGCCAGATTCTCTGTTACGGGACCTCTCTCCTCTGCCTGGGTGCCTGGGCCTAAATGTGTGACAGTGGCCTGTTCCAGTGGTGGGTGACGTGAAGCCTGATTCTCTGCTATGACATGAAGACAGATTCTGCGCTGACATAAGGCCAGACTCTGTTACGGGACCGCTCTCCTCTGTCTGGGTGCCGGGGCCTAAATGTGTGACAGTGGCCTGTTCCAGTGGTGGGTGACGTGAAGCCTGATTCTCTGCTATGACATGAAGACTGATTCTGCGCTGACATGAAGCCAGATTCTCTGCTATGGCATAAGGAGACTGATTCTCTGCTGACATGAAGCCAGAATCTTTGCTATGGCATGAAGAGACTGATTCTCTGCTGACGTGAAGCCAGATTCTCTGCTATGGGACTTCTGTCCAATTGATATTGGTTCATTTTTATTTTTTTAATTTTTATTTTAATTTATTTCCCTATCCACATTTTTTTGCAGGGGATTTACCTACATGTTGCTGCCTTTTGCAGCCCTCTAGCTCTTTCCTGGGCTGTTTTACAGCCTTTTTAGTGCCCAAAAGTTCGGGTCCCCATTGACTTCAATGGGGTTCGGGTTCGGGACGAAGTTCGGATCGGGTTCGGATCCCGAACCCGAACATTTCCGGGAAGTTCGGCCGAACTTCTCGAACCCGAACATCCAGGTGTTCGCTCAACTCTAATTATAACATAATCACTTTAAATCCATTCACAATAATCACAGTAAAAACGGTGAGACATGTCAGAAAATACCCCAAGCATCCTGTGCTGCCACGCAGCTTTTACTGTCTAGCAGTTGTTATTACATGTTATGTTACTATATTATTTGGTATGATCCTTACACCCCTGCTGTTTCTGGCTAGTTGGTTGTTCCCACCCTCCATTTCCTGCTTTAACTCCATTTTGTATAGTTGTTATGAGGAGACTGCAGAGTGTGGGAGCTGTGTAACTTCATTAGAAATTTACCTATGAAAAAGCCTCTATGTTTATATCCTTGCTAACTTGAAGCATAAAAAATCACCTCTGGAGTCTTTATTCATTGAGTAAGCTATCTGTTAAAGTGATCATTCAACCTGCCGCACACATCCTTACAGACTGGGTCTACAAGAAGCTTGTCGCAGGTACAACCGATGCTGAGACAGAACAGTAAATTTCTAGAAGAATCCATCACATGGCTATCTCTGCAGCTTCAGAAACGTGAGTAACCACGCGCCTGTGTGAAGAACTAACACCCTAAGACAGGAAGCCATCTTCAGGCCGTGCACTGAAAGTCAATGCCTGTGTGTCACTGCTGCAGTCACCAGAAGCATTACTCTGCATATGAAGCCAGCCTCCTACTGAATGCTCCATAACTGTTACAGCCTTTACTGCCAGGGATTTCTGGTCTGTGCTGTGAACCCATTTCTCTAGTAATACCAGCTTATACAAGTTTTCCCTTTATTGGGGAGCCATAAGTACCTTTTGAAGGACTGTGTATCATAGCTATATCAAGTCCCAAGGATTCATCATTGTCAAGCTGTTTGGGTTGTGAATCCAATACCTGAATCTACTGAAATACTGTATATTCCTGCCTGAATAAAGTGATAGTGAACTGTGCACTGAGCTGAGCTATTGTAAAATAATAAACTAACACATTTTAGTAGGATAGGGTATTTTAAGGACCATGAAAGATCAGCACTTGTGTGAAGTGTCAATTTTGACAGGTTGAGACGACAATAGTATTTGGGCAGATTAGGAATCCTCCTCCTTAGCATATTATTATTAGCTTTACAAATAAGGTATACTTAGAAAACCATGATGTAAGGGATTTTACTTGTTAACCATATATGTCTGTTACAATGCTAAATTTAGGATACAATACACCTCAATGGAGAGTTAGACTATAAAGAAGGCTTCATTCTTTGACTAGAGCAGAGCATTCTTTGACGGACACCTGTTGCTCTCAACACACACACACAGACTCACACATACACGTTACTTTGGGGAAATAAGCTTTTTCATTTATTTTAATTGTTTAATTGCTTGCTTGTAACCTTTCAAGACTTATTGCTGTGCTATATTTTTCTCTTTCTAAACTTTGTAACTTTCTTTTTATAAGAATTAAATCTTTCTAATTTTTATCTTTCATCACGAACTTTGCGCATTTTGTTGGGCTCCTTCTAAAGCATTTCTTGAAAAATAGAGAAATGCTGGACGTTATTCTACATTGGCGAGCCAGCGGATTTTTGTTGAATTCCTTCAGTTTGTAAAGAGGTGGGCCCAAGAGAGTAATTATTATTATTATTACAAGCTTCAGGAAAACAACAACAACGAACCTATAGAAGAAGAAAAGAGACACACATCTGTTGCAAGTGTCACTTCCCAGACGTAATACAGACGAAGGCCGTTGAGGAAAGAATTTACTACACAGAGATCCTTCCATTGACTGTGGGAAGAAGACGTAAGAAGGGGACACTACACAGAGATCCTTCCATTGACTGTGGGAACAAGACGTAAGAAGGAGACATCAAGGACAAGTACTTGAGTAAGTAATGGAATTTCTTAATTCTTATTCAGATAAAAGTAAATTGAAGTTTAAAGTTGTAAGTAGTCATACTAATGCACAATTATGAGCAAGTTTATATAGTCAATGTGAAGAAGAAAACATAAGAATTGACAAACAGTTGTTGTGTATGGATAAATTGCAGAAGAAGCTCAGGAATGTATTACATATGGTGAAAATATTCAATACATTGGTTCTTGAAGATAGGCAGCCACAGACTCAGACACATAGTATATGTGTGAATAAGAAAGACACACATGATACAGACACACAGGAACACATAGAAGAGGATGATTTTAATGATTGTCCAAAGTGTCAAATTTTGGCACAACACATTGAAGATCTGGAAGATCAGATGGAAACTAGGACACAGCTCATATCAAAATTATGCCATCGTACGAAAAAAGTTTCTATTATTACAAAAAGTGGCATAGATACGGGTGCGTCCTACATTCCAGACACTAGTCCAGCTGATGTAAATGAAGACATAGAGGCTGAGGAAGTCAGGAGGAGGAAATTACATGACAGGGCAGCCAAGTTAAATTTAAAAATACATGATCAGTTAATAAAAATTTGTAAAGATATCCCAGCTTATACTGATAAGATGGATGCATTTCACAATGCTGATATCTTTGAATCTAATACTGATAAGTTCAATCTAAATAATGAACAGAAAAACAAAGTATTTAAAGTATGGCTTCCTTCACATATGGCAAGGAGATTAGAGACCACGCCAAGAACAAATGATGAGCGTGAAATAATACATAGTTCCCCAGCAGATCGATTGAGGCAACTACTTTTATTTACTACTGGAGAATCTACTCCTACATTTGAAATCCTTGACATGTTAAAGCCCACTTTACAGGATGATCCATTTGCATTCTTGATAAAATTTGAACAGGCGTATAGAATGGTCATGGATGATTCTGAACCCACTGCAATGATAAAGTCATTTGTAAAACGGTTCAAATATCTTGATCCAGTCTCCAGGGAGTTAGCACTAGGAAAGCCTACATTACAGGAAGCGGCAACATTTATTGATCAAATAAGGAGATCAATAAAACAAAGTAGTAAAAGGGTCAATGTTGCTGCAGTCCAAAAAAAGGATGAAAATCAGGTAACAAATTCAAATAGTCCTAAATCAAACCCTCCCATGAAAAGAGACCAATATAAACAGAAAGGAAAAGTGTCATTTCAAAGAGGACAAGTTACTTGTTATTATTGTGGGAAAATAGGACATTTAAAATGGCAATGTAGGAAATTCCTAAATGAGACACAGAATGCAGGGAAAGAAAATGGTTTTGTGCCAACTGCTCCTTCTCCAGAGCAGGATCAGTCACAATCACCATAAGCACCTTTAATAAGACAAATTAGAGAATTAACATTGAATAATTCGTACAAGGGGAAATCTTATGGTAATAAAATTGAGGAGACAGCTGGTTTGTTACCTTCCCCATGACTAGAACGAACTCTGACCCCTCGTCCTTTGGAATTAGTAGCTCCAGTTTCATTAGATGAGTGTGGAAGACCTTTTGTAAGGGGATCCTTACAGGGCAAAGAGGTGACATTTCTCATTGACACAGGAGCTCAATTAAGTGTGACTAATCAGGATTTGCCTCTAACTCCAAATGCACCTGTTTGTACAATTGTTGGTTTTAGTGGAAAGAGCGGAACTAAAGCGACTTTAGCACAGAATGTTAATTTGGAAATACCAGGCTATCTGAAGACTAAAATAGACATTTGGCATAGTACTAATTCTGAAAACATCATAGGAACAGACCTAATGAAAAAATGGGGTTGGGTCATTGACTTAGGAAATAAGGTGATCTGGAAAGATGTTGATGGATCTAAACCTGTAGTCATTGATCCCACTGAATACAGTCATGTTGGGACTGTTTGCCTAACCGAAGTTGTTTCTTCTGAACATTTGTGGCCAGAAACTGGTGATGATGAAGTTCTAAAAGAAATTGTACAATGTACTCCTTCTTTGTGGGCACAATTCAGGAATGAAGTGGGCACAATGAAAGATGTATTAGTCAATGTGGAGGGGAGAGACCCTCCTCCCCAAAAGCAGTACAAATTGCCACCTGAATCAATTGGTCCCATGTCTAAAATCATACAGGAACTGCTTGATCAAGGCGTCATTAGAAAGGCAAATTCAGTAACAAACAATCCACTGTGGTGTACTGTGAAGCCTGATGGTTCATACCGAATGTTATTGGACCTAAGATTGCTGAATAAGTATACGCCAAATGTGGCACCCATTGTTGCAGATACTCATGACATAATGGCACGACTGAATGCTAAGGCAAAGTTTTTCTCTGTTTTAGACATCAGTAATGGTTTTTTCAGCATTCCTCTTGCAAAGAGCTGTCAATACAAATTTGCATTTAATTTCATGGATGAGCAATATGTATTTTGCAGACTACCTCAAGGAGCACATTTATCACCTAGCATATTTCATCAGGCAGTTGCAAAAGTATTGTCCAAATTTTCAAGACCCGATTGTCTGTTGCAATATGTTGATGATATTCTTTTAGCCACTGAGGATAGAGAGTTGCATTTGTCTCTCTTAGCAGAATTATTTTCATTGTTGCATGAAGCAGGTTTGAAATTGAACACCAAGAAAGTCAAGTTGTTACAGACTGAAGTGAGATATCTTGGAGTGTTAATCAGTCCAGGAAAGAGACAGCCGCTTCAAGAAAGAATTGAAGCTATTGCTTCTCTTCCCATTCCAACATCACACAAGGCTCTGAGACATTTCTTGGGTCTGGTAAACTTTTCCAGAGAATTTGTAGAAGGGTTTGCAGAAAAAGCTAAGCCTCTATATGATCTCTTGAAAAATAAAGATGATGACTCCTTTGGGCCATGGGAAGAGGAACAACAGAAGGCTTTTGAACTTCTAAAGAGAGATATGCAAAATTCTCTAGCATTGTCAACAGCTATGACTCAGTCACCTTTTGCTTTGCAGGTTCACACCTCAGACACGGCTGTGTCAGCTGTACTCTTGCAGTTGCAAGGGGGAGAATGGCGGATTTTGGGCTATTTCTCTAAGCTTCTCACACCTGTGGAAAAAGGGTTTGAAATTTGTGCAAAACATTTGGTGGGTGTTTATTTTGCTGTTAAGGCAACAGAACACATTGTTGGATTTAACAAAATCATTCTGCAGACTCCTCACTCAACACTAAAACTTCTCCTTGAGAATAACCTCCCAGGTGTGTCAAATCAGAGATTTGCACATTGGTTGTTGTCCTTATCATCAAAACAAATTGAGATTGATCACAAGGCCAAGTATGTACTTCCTCAATTAATGCAGTATGAAGGGAAAACTCATGAATGTTCAGAAACATTTTATGAATCATATCCTAGCTTGTTTAGGAGAGATGCAGAGAACGGTGATGAACCAGTATTTGTTGATGGTTCAAGATATTGTTCAGGGGGAAAGTACTATACAGGTTATGCTATCTTGTATCCTAAAAGAGGATATGCAGTTCAGCATAGCCTGCCAGGACACTATTCAGCTCAGAGAGCAGAATTAGAAGCAGTCAAGACAGTACTGACAATTGATGAGAAAGAAAACAAGAATCCATTGGTCATTTATAGTGACAGCTCATATGTCGTGAGATCACTGACAGACTATTTACCAGTGTGGGAGAGGAGAGGATTTGTAGATTCCTCTAACAAGGTCCTGGTTCATAGTGATACACTCAAGGACATATTCGAAATAGCTTCAAAAAATCCTAATAGCTATGCTATAGTCAAAGTCCCAGCACATAAGAAAGGCGAACATGAGTTAGTTATTGGAAACAACACTGTAGACACATTGGCTAAGGAAGCAGCTATGACAGGAGAGTTGAAGGAAGAAATTGAATCTTTGAAAGCTTTACCAGTGAGGAAAACAGACACGCATTTTCCTTCTTTTGCAGAAGAACAAGCGAAGGATTTGTCTCTTGCTGCTTCTCAGGTTGATCCAAAACCTCCCTTTGTTTGTGAAAATTGGGTTTTGTGTCATGACTGTCAGGAGGAATTGCGTCCTGTTGTCCCAAAACATTTACAAATGGAATTCACCAAATACAATCATGAGAGTTTAGGTCATTTGGGTCAGGAAAAATTGTTAGGAGTTCTCAAAGAGAAATTTTATTGGGACAAAATGGAGAGGACTGTCCAAGATGTTGTTCAGTCATGTCTCATTTGTGCTCAAGTCAACCCACGACCTAAAGGACAAAAACCTCCACTTTTACGAATTGCACCTGCTGATGGTCCTTGGTCTACATTACAGATAGACTACATAGGTCCTCTACCTTCAGGTAAACATGGACTCAGGTATGCATTAGTGGTGGTGGATGTATTTTCAAAATGGGTAGAGATCTTACCTGTCAGGAAAGATGATGCTCTGTCTACAGCAAGGGCATTGGTAAATCATGTGTTTTGTACTTGGGGGATCCCAAGAATGATTACCTCTGACAGAGGAAGTCATTTTACAGGAAAAATCATGCGGACAGTTTGTGCTATTCTAGGAGTACAACAACAGTTCCATGTATCGTATCACCCACAATCTGCAGGCATTGTGGAAAGAATGAACCGAACAATTAAGACAAGAATTGCAAAAATGTTATTAGACAAAGGAAATACATGGGTTGATGCAGTACCCTTTGTTCTTATGAGTATAAGAGGAACCGTTTCCTCTACAACACAGTATACTCCATTTGAATTAATGACGGGAAGAACAATGGCATTAATATTCCCAAACGAACCATTCTTGTCTACACCTCAAGAAGATGCAATAGCAAGGTCCAGGTGGTTACAGTTATTGCAGGAGAATTTAAGTACAATTCTTCCATATGCTGCATCTAAAATGCAACGCATGATCCCACCTCACTCTTCTAAATTTGTAAAAGGTGCTTTTGTAATGATTAAGACCTTCAGGAAGAGTGGACCTTGGGAAAGCAATTGGGAAGGTCCCTTCGAAATAATTGACACTATGGGACAAGTAATGATTTTGGTTCAAAGAGCACCAAATGCTTCAAAGAATACTCGCAGACAACAAAAACTGTGGGTACATGTTGATCAGTGTAAATTGTATGTACCAAAATAATGATACTGCTTTTCTTCACAGGGAATGAAACTCTTCACGTTATACACAATCCACAACAAACAAGGATGTCTTCAGAAAAGCTGTTTCATGATGGGAATGTCATTGTTGATGATGATATTTACAACTGCTACGTTCACAGAATTCCTTGATGATAAAAAGAGTAATCATGACAAAGAGACTTCAATCCTTGCACGAAGTAGAAGAGGATTTCGTCTTGAGGATTTTCTGGAAAAACAAATTTAGGACAATTCCAGAGACATTCCCAGAAGTCTTTGTATGAGTTTTGGTGCTAGCTGTTGTATTGAAATACACTTCAGACATGATACACACATTGAATTACACGCAACTGCAGGACCCAAACCAAAGTTCACACAATTACAAGGAACATTCATACATAACAATAGAACTGGTTCATGGGAATGTACATCAATAGATATATTATATTGGAGTATTGTGATAAAAGGAAATGAGCCAGCTACATGGTCCGGAGATCTCACAAATGATAAGATAGCATTAGGAAAAGTGGGAAAATCTCGAGAGGAAATTTGGTTTCAAACCCAGAACTATGTAAAAATAATGGATCCATCAATTCTTCCCATAACAGGAAAGGTTGATGAAGATTGGGTGAAAAATTGGAGATTCCAAATAATTAGGGAACCTGTTGTAGTTAACATAACCATTAACTTCATAGGAACAAATGTTATTAATCCCGAACTTCAAGTTTCTCCAACATTGGTAAATATTCAGGAAGAAACTAATCCATTATATTTAAAATGCAGCACAAGATTAGAGATTCCATCCGAATCTGTGATAACATGGACTATAGGAGAGGTATTTTTAGGTAGTTTTTCAAATGGTCCAACTAATGTAATTCATAGAGGTCAATCTGGGAATGTGAAATGGTTTGCTAAAAAGTTCATATTTTATCAAGATCATCCATCTCCTAAAGATTCAGGAATTTATCAGTGTTGCATATTAACTATAAACAACCATAAACAATGTGAAACTGTAAATGTTACTGTATGGTCACCTACAGAAAAAATTTGTACCGAAGTTAAATTTGAATCATCTAATCCTTTCCAGATTAACCATTTCCAGTCCAAGCCTCTTTTGAGGAATGGTAAATATGTCACCATAATGTGGACATTTAATATATCAGACTGGAAAATATCATCAAAATATCCTAAATGTGGAAAGCATCTTGCTAATATGGAGGAAGGTTTAGAAAGATGGTTTAAAAAGAGTGTTTCCAAGCAAACCAGAACTAAAAGAGGTATAGTAGAAGGTATTTTAGGAGGAATAGGTACCTTTGGAAGCTTGGTAAATACAATGAATGTAAATTCATTACAATCAGATTTAAAAACCATAGGTTATCTGGAAAAGAAAGGAATTAAAGTACAGAAAAGTCTAAACCAACTTTTTGAGAAAATGATTGTTAATTCTGTAGTTGTTTTAGGATCTTCTGTTTCACATCTTCAAGATGTTACTTTAGGTTTGATCCAAAGTGAACAAGAGTCAGAAGTAGCCAGGGCATGTATGGAAATCCAAATATAATATTCTACGAATTTAAAAATAATGGCTCAGGCTTTACAAAGTGGAATTACTCCACTTGGTTTATTGGAAAATTTACCTATGAAATATAATTATAGTATGAGACACATAGATTTATGGGTAAATAAGTGGTTAGGATGTAATAAGAACACATGTATAGCTACCTCATTGATTCCAGTAGCTGGAAGAGAACAAATGGTAGTTCCAGTAACTGTTTTAGGAGTTCCCGTGAGTGAAACACAGTTGATTTTTTATCAATTGCAATATACGGAATTTGCATATGATGGTACTCATATAGAACAATTGGATCTTTCTTCATGTTTACACTTTGTTTCTAAAATAATCTGTTTACCGGAACAAGATAAGGAGATTTATCATTCTTGTTTCCATAATCAAACTTCTTGCCATGCACGAATTGAGAATGTATACTCAATTCATGATTTGGTAACTCAAGTTGGTCCAAACAAAGTTTGTGTACAAGTGATGTCTGAAAAAGAAAAGGTTGTAGCATTCTTTTCTTCTTGTGTACATCACGAGAATTTAACCAAGGGTTTATATTGTTTGGAAGGAGACTGGAGAGCAATCTCTATGAATTTAGGAAGACTCAATATTTCTTCCATAAATACAACCCAATTGAAAATCCTTCCAATGAAATTTAATCTCACTCAAATTGACAAATTTCCGTGGGATGAGTGGACAAAAGAAATTAAAAAAGATAAAGGTCTTTTAAAAATATTAAGTGAACAAATAAAAGAAGCAGAAATTGCATTTAATCATAAACAAGGACAATTATCAGAAATAGAACATGAATGGAATATCATGTCTGGAACATCTTGGTGGGGAAAATTGAAGAAATCTGTAAATATGTGGTCAAAATCTTCTACACAAACAGCAGTTGAGAATACGTTATCCCATCCTATTATTATTATATTTATTATTATATTTTTGTGTATTATCTATCAAGTTTTTGTTATGTATAGGATTAGGAAAACATATAGTAATATAAAGAAGAAAATTAACAAAGGAGATAACATTTTGAAAGAAATGTTAAAAAGAACTCTGTATACCAATTCTATATGGAATACTGAATCAAAAATTGATCAAACAACCAAGTGCTATAACATGGTCAATGAGTGAATGTGATACGAATGGGATACGAATGATGAGTAATTGCGTTCGATTAGGAGGTTATGATTGAAGATTTATATTTCAAATCATAATCAGGGGGAAATGTAAAATAATAAACTAACACATTTTAGTAGGATAGGGTATTTTAAGGACCATGAAAGATCAGCACTTGTGTGAAGTGTCAATTTTGACAGGTTGAGACGACAATAGCATTTGGGAAGATTAGGAATCCTCCTCCTCAGCATATTATTATTAGCTTTACAAATAAGGTATACTTAGAAAACCATGATGTAAGGGATTTTACTTGTTAACCATATATGTCTGTTACAATGCTAAATTTAGGATACAATACACCTCAATGGAGAGTTAGACTATAAAGAAGGCTTCATTCTTTGACTAGAGCAGAGCATTCTTTGACGGACACCTGTTGCTCTCAACACACACACAGACTCACACATACACGTTACTTTGGGGAAATAAGCTTTTTCATTTATTTTAATTGTTTAATTGCTTGCTTGTAACCTTTCAAGACTTATTGCTGTGCTATATTTTTCTCTTTCTAAACTTTGTAACTTTCTTTTTATGAGAATTAAATCCTTCTAATTTTTATCTTTCATCACGAACTTTGCGCATTTTGTTGGGCGCCTTCTAAAGCATTTCTTGAAAAATAGAGAAATGCTGGACGTTATTCTACAGCTATCCAGTCTGAACCAGTTGCAGCACTAGCTGGCTCATTGTCACAAATATCCAGCTCCTCAGCTCAGCCTGCTTACTAACAGAAGTCACTACCTATAGAGCTGAGCTCTGGCAGATTTCTAACAAGACACCAAAACTACAGCACTTTTCATTATGTCTGACAGAGATCCCACAGAGTTACCTGTATTTAATCAAGATAAAGCAGACTCCTTACTTCATTCTGCTTGTCCTGTTAGAGCCCCTCATCCATCCTTGAAGACAAGGGAGGCTTATGAAGCAAGTAAGGAAGAAAAATCTAGTAACCTGACTGCATTATGGGAGAAGACTTTAAGTTGTATAAAGACCACTAATGAAATTAGCAACAATTCTGAGCAATTGAACACTGCTCTCTCAAGGGTTAAGAAGGCATTTGAGAACTATAAAAGACTTTCTGAGAAGTACTATTCCCTATTGTCTCATTCCAACATAGAGGAAGCTGCATTGGAATTAAAGGACTTTACTTCTACTGACCAGCAGAGGCATAGCACATATCTTGAAGCAAAGGCACAGATAGAAGGTAGATTAGCACAGCTACATGAAACTACATCCTGTAAATCTGCTTCTTCCAGACACTCAGGAAAATCATCTAGATCTGCCCGCTCCTATCATAAATCCTCTTCTAAGTCACTGCGGTCCTGCTCTGTAAGGTCAACACTGAGCGACCAAATAGTCAAAGCTCGCCAGAAGGTTGCAGCAGCCCAGGTTCAAGCCGCTTGTTCTGAAAGAGAAGCAGCCATCAAAGCTCAGCTAGAAATCCTTCAGAAGAATAAAGAAAAGGAAGTAGCCTTAGCTGAATTATCTGTCTTGGAACAAGCCCTATTGGAAGAAGAAGAAGGAGCAGCTTGTCCCAGCTTGGCTGCTTGTCAGGACCCTGTTGAAAGGACCCTATAGTTTGTCTTAACCCAGAACCACGACAATACAGTCCCACCTACAGTTGGAGATTATTCTCATAATCATCCAGCAAGTGGATCAGGAGGCAACGTGTTGCCAAATCAAGCTCGTCAACTACACACACCTAGTAACAGAGACACTCCACAACTACCGCATGTCACTAAATCAAGTGAATCAACCTACGCAGCTCATGTGCCACCACAAATCTATGTGAATAGAGATTTCAAAGGCACAGCAGAAAACTACAGAATGAACTCTATACCCCCTGTGATACAGCTCTCTTCAGCTTCAAATGCTCAGAGACCTTCAGACGACAGACCCTTACCTAGTTTGAACCCATCTGCAACACCTTTCTCTCCACCTACCAGCCAACATCTGATACCAACCATGGTCCAAGTCAGTGCACCATCAGTATCCCCTGTGGCTATAAAAACCGAAAGCACTGATGCTGCAGAGTTCAGCAAGTATATGATTCGACGAGAGTTGATTACTATTGGACTGTCTAGATTTGATGACCGCCCAGAGAACTACAGAAGTTGGAGATCTACATTTAAGGCGGTAACCAAGAACTTGGACATTGAACCTCAAGCAGAACTCGACTTACTAATAAAGTGGTTTGGGCGTCAATCTTCAGAACAAGTAAAGAGACTTAAATCTGTTTACATTTATAACTTTAAAGCAGGCCTTGATGCTGCCTGGGAACGTCTAGAACAAGACTATGGGAGCCCCGAAGTCATTGAATCTGCCTTATTCCAAAGACTAAACGACTTTCCTCAGATCTCTGTTAAGGACAATCATGTTAGTTAGGTGACCTCCTTCATGAACTTGAAATTGCTAAGTTAGATCCTAGTTTACCAGGTCTTAGCTATTTAGACACTGCTCAGGGCGTAAATCCTATTGTAGCAAAGTTGCCTAGTTATCTTCAGGGAAAGTGGACTAGTGTAGGATCAAAGTATAAGTATGAACATCATGTTTCCTTCCCTCCTTTTTTTTATTTTGCAGAGTTCGTGCAGAAGGTTGCAAGATCCAAGAATGACCCAAGCTTCTTCTATCCAGATACAACCACCATTCCTTTAACTACTTCAAGGGATATTGCCACCAACAGTAAATTTAAGAATTTAAGGCATCCTATTGCCGTGAGGAAGACTGCGATAGCATCCAACGTCTTGGCTACAGACATTAAGGCAAGCAATCTTAATCAACAGTGTCCTATTCATAATGCGCCACATTCTCTCTCCAAATGTCGTGCATTCAAGGACAAGCCTATTGAAGAACGCAAGTCATTTCTCAAAGAGCATAATATCTGTTTCAAGTGTTGTGCATCCTCCGATCATTTAGCTAGAGACTGTAAGATCGCCATCAGATGTTCCCTGTGTAACAGTGCCAAACATGTGGACGCTCTTCATTCAGACCTGTTCAAAAGGAAACCTTCACCCGGCAGCAACCCCAAGACTACATCCGATGATGGCGGGGAGAGAACTGAGCAACGTGCCAACCCCGTAACCATAAGGTGTACAGAGGTATGTGGAGAAGGGCTTCATAGCAAATCTTGTAGCAAGATATGTCTTGTAAGGGTTTTTCCTGAAGGATGTCCACAAAATTCCATAAAAATGTATGCCATACTCGATGATCAGAGCAATCGCTCATTGGCCAGTACAGAATTCTTTGACCTATTCAACATTCATGGAGAGACCTGGTCCTATACCTTGCAGACATGTGCAGGAAAGATCAATACTTCTGGAAGAAGAGCCCATGGCTTCATAGTGGCATCAGAATATGAGGACATAGAGTTTCCTCTTCCAACTCTAATCGAATGTGATCAGCTACCGAACAATAGAGAAGAAATCCCCACACCAGAGGTTGCACGTCATCACCCTCATTTGAGCCACATTGCTGACTACATTCCACCTCTTTACAAGGATGTTAAGATTTTGATTCTACTAGGGAGAGACATTCCTAGAGTTCATAAAATAAGAGAGTTATGTAACGGTCCAGATGATGCTCCTCAGGCCCAGAAACTTGATCTTGGATGGGTGATAATAAGAGAAGTCTGTTTAGATCAATCTCACAAGCTCTTGGACGTAGCTTCCTACAAAACTAATGTTGCCTATCGGTCGATGAAATGTCCATTGCACTATTATGTGAAGGAAAGACTTGATTTTAAAAATGAAGTTCCATATCAAGCACTCCAAGGTATAAACTGCAAGCTCACTTCTCAGAAGGACCTTGGTGATTCAGTGTACCAGACTACTTGTGATGACAACAAGATTGCCCCTTCAGTCGAAGACAAGGAGTTCATCAAGATTATGGATGAAGAGTTCTTCAAGGACAATTCCAACAGTTGGGTAGCTCCATTACCCTTCCGAGTACCAAGGCTTACTCTCCCTAACAATCGACAACAAGCTTTAACCAGATTTGCTGCACTTAAGAAAACTCTCTGTAACAAACCTGAGATGCAAGAGCACTTTATAACATTTATGCAGAAGATTTTAGATAACCTTCACACTGAGCCAGCACCAGACCTTATGGAAGGTGAAGAATGCTGGTACCTTCCATCCTTTGGAGTCTACCATCCTCGTAAACAGGGGCAAATCAGAATAGTCTTTGACTCAAGCGCTCAGTTCCAGGGAACCTCTTTAAATAACGTTCTTCTAACTGGTCCAAATCTAACAAACAACCTTGTAGGAGTGTTGATGCGGTTCAGGAAGGAACCAATTGCCGTGACAGCTGATGTCCAACGGATGTTCCACTGTTTCATAGTCAAAGAGGACCACAGAAATTATCTCCGATTCTTGTGGCACCGCAACAATGACGTTAATGATCAGGTGATAGATTATCGCATGAGAGTCCATGTCTTTGAAAATAGTCCATCTCCTGCCGTGGCAACTTATGGACTGAGAAGAACAGCGCAGGAAGGTGAAAAGGAATTTGGATCTGACACCAGGCAATTTATTGAGAGAGATTTTTATGTAGACGATGGCCTGAAATCCTTTTCAACACCTGAAGAAGCCGTCAATCTGATAAAAACTCCTGTTGACTGCTAACTTAAGGCTTCATAAGATTGCATCTAATAGCAGTGAAGTAATGAGGTCTTTCAATCCAGAAGATCATGCTAAGGATTTGAAGGATTTGGACTTGGGAGTAGATGCCCTACCCACTCAAAGGAGTCTCGGTCTTCTCTGGAATATAACTTCAGATACATTCACCTTTCAGGTCTCTGAAGCCAAGAAGCCATTTACCAGACGAGGAGTCCTGTCAACTGTTAATAGCCTTTACGATCCCCTAGGCTTTGTGACTCCAGTTACCGTCCAAGGGAGATCCATACTTCGCCAGCTTACTGAGAGAGTAACAGATTGGGATGCCCCTCTGCCAGTAGACCTACTGCCTAAATGGGAGAAATGGAGAAACTCCATGAAAGAACTTAATATCCCGCGCTGCTATTCACCCACTTCAATTTCAAGAAGTCTGAGGAAAGAGATTCATATCTTTTGTGATGCATCTACCGAGGCTATAGCGGCTGTGGCTTATTTCAAGATCATAGATCCCTCCGGGAGATCCCATGTCGGTTTTCTACTAGGAAGAGCCAAGTTAGCTCCAAAACCTGCTCACACTATTCCAAGATTAGAATTGTGTGGCGCAACCCTAGCTGTCGAAGTCGCAGAATTCCTGAAAAATGAAATGGACGCTGAAATTGATCAGGTTAAGTACTACACTGACAGCAAAGTCGTACTTGGCTACATATGCAACAGTGTAAGGAGGTTCTATGTGTATGTGGCTAACAGGGTAGAACGAATAAGGAAAATCAGTAGACCTGAACAATGGAACTATGTCCCGACTGGTTTGAATCCCGCAGATATTGCTACGAGGTCAGTGCCAGCAGTTGTCCTCACGCAAACTATTTGGTTTTCAGGACCCAAGTTTTTAACGGACCAGTCTTCTACAAACTCAAAAGAAGATATTGATTTCCACCTGGTGGATCCAGATACTGATCCAGAAATCCGCCCTGAAGTAATAACATTAAGTTCCAACATCTGTTCAAGAAGAAACTTGGAAGTGAGACGTTTTGAACGTTTCTCTTCTTGGAAAAGATTGGTGAAGACTATAACAAGATGGAGTCATATTGCGCAGACTTTCTGCAAGTCTAATCAGACATCGTCTTGTCATGGATGGCACACCTGCAAGGAGTTACCCAATGCGTTAGAGTATGAGAAGGCAGAGTTATTCGTCATACGTCTTGTGCAAGAAGAAGTCTTTGCAGAAGAGATTTAGTGCTTGAGAGGCAATAGACCAGTCTCAAAGAGTAGCCCACTATTCAAACTAAACCCAATAATCGACAATGAGGGCATGCTACGAGTCGGTGGACGACTAAATAAGTCAAACTTGCCAAGAAGAGAACAGAACCCCTTGATAGTACCAAGAAGCCACCATTTGGCAACCTTGATTATCCGGCATTACCACGAGAGAGTCAGACATCAAGGAAGACACTACACAGAAGGTGCAATCAGAGTTGCAGGGTTCTGGATAGTTGGAGTGAAAAGACAAATAGCCACGATCATTCACAACTGTGTCAAATGTCAGAAGTTAAGAGGTAGACAGCAGTATCAACAGATGGCTGACCTACCTGCAGACAGACTGAGTGAAGATACACCTTTTGCATATGTCGGAATCGATATATTTGGACCATGGACAGTAACGGCTAGAAGAACTCGTGGTGGTCAAGTCAACAGTAAAAGATGGGCTGTAATGTTCACCTGCTTAAGTGTAAGAGCCGTACATATCGAAGTAATCGAGTCAATGGACACTTCGAGTTTTATCAATGCTCTAAGGAGATTTCTTACTCTAAGAGGTCCCGTGAAGATGTTGAGATCGGATTGTGGAACTAACTTCATTGGTGCTTGTAGAGAGTTACAGATAGACCAACAACAAGTTGGAAGTTATTTGAGTGATCAAGGCTGCGTGTGGAAATTCAACCTACATAATAACTACTGATGTCCAGAGGACTAATATACACTTATTAATCCAGCACCTATTCCAAGTTACCTAATACTTAACTTTTATTTGTGTATTAGTAAAACGAATTGCTACCTTAACTATATCTTAAAATTGCAGTGCGTTACAGTCCTCACTTGTCTATTAGAGTACTATAATGTTGTGCAGCTTCCCCTTAATGTGGGATACAGGACACTCCTAATCACCACTGATGCTGCTGGCTGCGCGCTGCCAGCATGCTCAACATTCAGTGTGCGATTCCCCTTATGCTGTTTGGGGCTGTAAACTGCACTGTATTAAAACTAGAGCCTCACGCTGCCCCCCGACATGTTTCGCCGTTACCGGCGTCTTCAGGGGTTAGGGCAGAGTGTGCGCGTGTCTCCTCCCGGATGGTTTATAAGACCTTTGTTGATGATGTCATCAATGTGTGTTTCACTTGTGGGCGTGATTGAAACCTCTGATGCGGCTCTGTTAGGTGTAGTGCCGGACCTACTTCCTTCCGGTGACTCCTCCCATCCACATTTGACCCGTGATTCGCATGTCATCATCTCAACGCGCCGCGTCTGTGCTAGGGGCCAGGGTTTCCCACTGCGCATGCCCGTGGACTTGGTTCGCGGCACCTAAGGTACAGCCTGCACTGCTCATGGCGCATGCTCAAGAACATAGAAAGTTAGTGGAGCCTGTTTAACTGCGCATGTCCGTCGGTTTCATACATCGGCGCTCCGCTTCCACCTACTATACTTGCCACGGCGCACGCTCAGGGACTTAGAATTATGTTGAGTCCACCCTATTGTTTTGGTTATGGTTACGCTTGTCACGGTGGATGCTTGGGGACTTAATCATCGGCGTTATGGATCCTGCTTTGCTCATCTATCCTGGCCAATCTACTATGTAGGTCAAGACCCCTGTCGTTTTTTCTGCTATGGCCCTATATATTACCTTATATTCACACTCTCCTGGTGCTGATCCAATTCCCTTCTATGTTTTTAGCCCATCCTACATTGGCACTTCTCACCATACTCATCCCGATACTTTGACCTTCAGGATGGTGATATTGTGGCTCATATCCCAGTCATCAATGACATTCATCTATTGTTTTATATTTTATTTATTTAGTATGTGCTCATTGAGAAGTTCTGCCCGGTGGTAGTGGGTTCGCGTTTGATTATATAGTTTGCCAATCACAGTCATTGTTCTACGGTCTGGTGGGTGGACGTTTATACTGGTGAGCTATGTGTTTCCCAGCCTCCATTGGGTTCATCCCTCTACCCATACTCACCTCCTAACTTGTACACTAGATTCATAGTGTTGGTGGCCAATCACTATTTGGCCTCTCTCAAAGTCATGTTTTAGCCCATCAGTTGCTCTAGGTTTTTACCTCCCTAGAGGCCCCCTTATTTTTGTTTAATACTATTGTTTAATGATTTCTAGGTCTTCCATCCGGTGGGTTGCTCCATTCGCTTTTATATATTTTTCTTCTAACTTTGTACATGTATAATTTGGATTTTAATTTGTTTGTTTATCATTTTTTTCTAGGTCGGTTCCTATCTACAGGAAGGACGAATACGTGAACCCTTCGTTGAGGCCTTTAGGAGCCAGGCTGTCAAGCAGGTAAATCCACTTTGTCTCCTCCTGTTGGAGTTTTTTGTCTATATCTCCTTTTCTTGGGCCTGATTTCACTCTCATCAGGGATATGAGCCACAATATCACCATCCTGAAGGTCAAAGTATCGGGATGAGTATGGTGAGAAGTGCCAATGTAGGATGGGCTAAAAACATAGAAGGGAATTGGATCAGCACCAGGAGAGTGTGAATATAAGGTAATATATAGGGCCATAGCAGAAAAAACGACAGGGGTCTTGACCTACATAGTAGATTGGCCAGTATAGATGAGCAAAGCAGGATCCATAACGCCGATGATTAAGTCCCCAAGCATCCACCGTGACAAGCGTAACCATAACCAAAACAATAGGGTGGACTCAACATAATTCTAAGTCCCTGAGCGTGCGCCGTGGCAAGTATAGTAGGTGGAAGCGGAGCGCCGATGTATGAAACCGACGGACATGCGCAGTTAAACAGGCTCCACTAACTTTCTATGTTCTTGAGCATGCGCCATGAGCAGTGCAGGCTGTACCTTAGGTGCCGCGAACCAAGTCCACGGGCATGCGCAGTGGGAAACCCTGGCCCCTAGCACAGACGCGGCGCGTTGAGATGATGACATGCGAATCACGGGTCAAATGTGGATGGGAGGAGTCACCGGAAGGAAGTAGGTCCGGCACTACACCTAACAGAGCCGCATCAGAGGTTTCAATCTCGCCCACAAGTGAAACACACATTGATGACATCATCAACAAAGGTCTTATAAACCATCCGGGAGGAGACACGCGCACACTCTGCCCTAACCCCTGAAGACGCCGGTAACGGCGAAACATGTCGGGGGGGCAGCGTGAGGCTCTAGTTTTAATACAGTGCAGTTTACAGCCCCAAACAGCATAAGGGGAATCGCACACTGAATGTTGAGCATGCTGGCAGCGCGCAGCCAGCAGCATCAGTGGTGATTAGGAGTGTCCTGTATCCCACATTAAGGGGATGCTGCACAACATTATAGTACTCTAATAGACAAGTGAGGACTGTAACGCACTGCAATTTTAAGATATAGTTAAGGTAGCAATTCGTTTTACTAATACACAAATAAAAGTTAAGTATTAGGTAACTTGGAATAGGTGCTGGATTAAATAAGTGTATATTAGTCCTCTGGACATCAGTAGTTATTATTTTTGTAAAAAAAACACTGCATCCAGCACTAAGGGAAAGCACAGGTTTTCCGAAATTCAACCCACCACACTCTTCACACATGGGCGGAGTATGGGAACGCATGATTGGGATGGCAAGGCGCATACTGGATTCAATGTTGCTTGATGTGAGTTCTTCACGCCTTACCCATGAAGTGCTCACCACATTTCTTGCTGAGGTTGCAGCAATAATCAACTCAAGACCGTTGACCGCCGTATCTACAGACCCAAAATTTCTGACTATCTTAACTCCAGCTACATTATTGAGCCGGAAGATTGGACAGATTCCAGCGCCAAAGGGTATCTTCGATGAAAAGGACATATATAAACGTCAATGGAGATATGCTCAATACCTTGCAGATTGTTTCTGGGACAGATGGAGGAAGGAATATCTCACACTTCTTCAAGGACGTAAAAAGTGGCAAACCCAGAAGCCTAACTTAAAGGAAGGGGACCTGGTCCTGTTAAAAGACCAGCAAGCTCACCGGATCCAGTGGCCAGTTGGACTTATTACAAAGGCCATTACTAGTGATGATGGAAGAGTCCGAAGTGTGGAAGTCAGGATCGTTAAGGATGGGGCATCAAAAACCTTCCTGAGACCAGTCACCGAGACAGTCCTAATTATGCCTGCATCCAAAAATTCTGATTCAACGTTATGTGAAGGAGTCACTTAAGACCTTTACTATAGCTAGCTTATAGACTTGAGAAGGTTAAATAGCATGTTACTGTATAGAATGTTAATAGTATGTTAAAAGAAAATAATGTAGTGTATAGTGGTATCTCTCGATACCAGGCGGGGAGTGTGCTGCCACGCAGCTTTTACTGTCTAGCAGTTGTTATTACTACCTTGAAGCATAAAGAAGCATTGAAAATCACCTCTGGAGTCTTTATTCATTGAGTAAGCTATCTGTTAAAGTGATCATTCAACCTGCCGCACACATCCTTACAGACTGGGTCTACAAGAAGCTTGTCGCAGGTACAACCGATGCTGAGACAGAACACATCCAAAAATGTAGCACGGAAGTAATAACTACAAGGGTGCAATAAAGTTAAAACAATAAAGTGCAGATAACAAACCAGGGATCAAGGGACCAGCAGCAGCACCCTGACATATGTTTCACCCAAGCTTCTTCCAGGGGGCATATCAATGAACAGATTCCATCATAATTTTATATCTCTATAGCTCGATCAAGGGCTAGACCCACATATGATATATAAATTTACAATTAGTCACCACATTGTACTTTGTATATTGCTGTATATAATGGCGCTGAACACTGAAGGAGGATCAGACAATCAGATGACCCGCATGCTCTTGCGAGACCACACGCAGTCACCGCCCTCCACTGCCGCTGCTCCTTGCTCCCCAATCAAGGGCTAGACCCACTTATAATATATAAATTTGCAATTAATCGCTGCATTGTACTTTGTATATTGCTGTATATAATGGGGATGAACACTGAAGGAGGATCAGACAATCAGATGACCTGTGAGATCTTGCAAGACCGCACGCGGTCCATTGACCATTGATGGGGCAGCATGACGTGGGTGGGACAGCAAGATCCAGCAGGAACATCACCGTAACGTCAGCCAGCACACAGCACAAAGCTTTAAACCGGGGCGTGGCTTGCTGATGGCGGAGTAGGACGTGCAGGACTGCAGCTCTCCTTCCACTTCTGATATTATAATCATCCAGCCAGCGAATTTAACAAAAAATACTAGCCTGATGGGTCGCAGAACAACTAAGTGCTTATCTGAGGCCGACCAACAGTCAGACAAATTGGGCATACAGAAGTTTTTCGGATCCCTGTCTCAAATGGCGTGGCCTCTGGATTTACCCAAGATGGCCGCTGGAACGTCTCCCCGGGCGGCAAGCCAGAGCACGTGCTCTTCAATGTCTGACCGCGAATCAGGCAGCCCAGCATCGGCATTGTCTTTACCCACAAAGGAGGATCTAGAGAACTCTGTCTCCAGGTTGGAGCGGACATACCGCACGGAGATGGAGACCCTAAAAGGAGAAATCAAGCACTTGGGCCATCGAGCTGAGGCCTCTGAAAAGACGCAAGAGGCTATGCACATGCACCTTGAGGACCATCACAAGGTACTCACGGCCCACTCCCAGCATATATCTCAATTGTTGACCCACCTGGACGATATTGATAACCGCCACCGCAGAAACAACCTGCAGACAAGATGGAGGTTGGGGGTTCTACCATTCAGATCATGCCGGATCTATCCAGGAGGACACTCCAGCTACGTAGGGCAGTGAGGCCCTTACTTACTCTTCTGAAAGAGAAGGATATCACATACAGATGGGGATTTCCATTTCAATTGCATGCTAAGAAAGACGGAAGATCGGCAACGTTCAAGGATCCTGATGACCTCCCTAAGTTCCTGGAGACTTTTGAAATGCCGGCGATTTGTTTGCCCGACTGGCCGACCGTGCCATTGCCGAAGCCGTGGCCCACGAGGGAGCAGTGGTCTCAGGTGTCCCCTCATTCTTCTATACAAAGGAAGACACCGTGAAGCATGTTTCCTATGTACAATGTTTTAATAGATCTGCTGCCTATTTTGTTGAAGGGCCTGGGTTAGGTCCCCTGTTTAAAGTAATGCCTCATTGGGGCTCTTTATTGGAGGGGTCCATGTTATCTCTCCTCCTACCGCTTGGTTGGCGGTGAGGGATGCCTGTCTGCATTGGGGGCATTAGGTGGGGGGGGGGATCCTCTTTGGTTAAGGCAGTCTAAAGTTAGATGGTTTCATAACCCTATGTTATAAGTAATATATCAGAAGCAGACGTGGAGGGGGAAAGTTCGTTGCGTTGAGGCTTTCACTTCCCCCTGGTGTAGTAGGTGGTAGTAGTGGGTTCTCCCCTAGCTGCTGTTTATAATTAATATTCTATCCTAGAGGATAGATAGAAAGTGTGTCACATGCATACTGTTTTTCCCTTGTATGTCTTGTCTTCCCTTATGTTCTTCCCTTCCCCCTTCATTCCCACTCCTGGGTATGCAAAATTGGTAACTAAGATACCACACTTAGCAATATGGCTTCTATTAAGATATGTTCATACAATGTTAATGGCTTAAATGACCCGGCCAAGAGGAACTAGATTCTATATAGCCTCCATAAACAGAAGGTTGCTATAGCCCTCCTGCAGGAGACTCACTTCAAATCAAGACATGTCCTGTCTTGCAAGAATCGGTTCTTCTCGGTCTGGTCTCATAGCACATTTGATGCCTCCAAAGCTAGGGGTGTTTTCATAGCTGTTCATAAGTCATTCCCTTGCACCATATTAGATAAAATGGCTGATGATTTAGGTCGTTATATCTTTCTCAAACTGTCTATTTCCTCAAAGACGTATGTTGTTGCTAATGCATATTTCCCTAATTCAGGACAGGCCTTATTCGCCTCTACGGTATTTGCAGCATTGGATGACTTTGAAGATGGCCTCCCAATCATTCTGGGTGGAGATCTTAATTTACCTCTAGAGGAAGCTTTGGACACATCTACAGGTAGGTCCTCCGTTTCTGCTGGA
>NC_053393.1:291329331-291374331 GCF_905171765.1 Bufo bufo
ACAGGGGTCTCAATCGCATCACGATCAAGAACGCTTACCCGATACCCTTGATTTCCGAGCTGTTCGACCGCCTTAAAGGGGCCACGGTCTTTACCAAACTCGACCTGAGGGCGGCATATAACCTGGTAAGGATCAAGGCGGGCGATGAGTGGAAGACCGCGTTTAACACCAGGACCGGTCATTATGAATCCTTGGTTATGCCCTTTGGGTTGTGCAATGCGCCCGCAGTCTTTCAGGAATTCATCAACGATGTTTTCCGTGACCTGTTGCAGCAGTGTGTGGTGGTCTATTTGGATGACATCTTGGTATATTCTGAATCCATGGAGGCCCACATTCTGGATGTCAGACGAGTGTTGCAACGATTACGAGAGAACAAGCTGTTCGGTAAGCTTGAGAAATGCGAATTTCACCGATCCCAGGTAACCTTCTTAGGTTACATCATTTCCGCTGAGGGGTTCTCCATGGATCCTGAGAAGGTTTCGGCTGTCTTACAGTGGCCCCAGCCCAGTGGTCTTCGTTCCCTGCAGCGCTTTTTGGGCTTCGCCAATTATTATCGGAAGTTCATCAGGGACTTTTCCATGCTGGCCAAGCCTCTCACGGATCTGACCAGGAAGGGCAGTAATTCCCAGGTCTGGCCGCTCGAGGCCATCCGAGCTTTTGAGGCCCTAAAGTCCGCTTTTGTGTCGGCTACGATTCTGTCGCATCCTAACCCTGGGTTGCCCTTTGTCCTCGAGGTGGACGCGTCTGAGACGGGAGTAGGCGCCCTTCTGTCTCAGCGTAGAACACCAGAGGGTCCTCTGCTTCCTTGTGGGTTTTACTCCCGGAAACTGTCTTCCGCGGAGTGCAACTATCAGATTGGTGACAGGGAGTTATTGGCCATCGTGCAGGCCCTTAAAGAATGGAGGCACTTGCTCGAGGGTTCGGTGGTTCCGGTTCTCATCCTGACGGACCATAAGAATCTGACCTACCTTTCTGAGGCCAAGAGATTGACACCACGTCAGGCCAGATGGGCTCTGTTCTTGTCACGTTTTAATTACGTGGTCTCCTACCTACCCGGTTCCAAGAACATCAGGGCGGATGCCCTATCACGGCAGTACTCCGAGCTGTCCAGGGAGGAGTCGATTCCGACTTCGGTCATACCTCCGAATCAGATCCTGGCCGCCATTCGCACCAGCCTGACCTCTCCCCTGGGTGAGCAGATTTTGGCGGCTCAATCTGGTGCTCCCTCTGGGAGACCCAACGGCAGATGTTTTGTGCCTGAGGAGTTGCGCACTCGGTTGTTGCGAACCTACCATAACTCCAAGACCGCGGGGCATCCTGGAAAGAATCAGCTGTCCTGGGCTGTTTCACGTCTGTTCTGGTGGCCTTCCCTACGTTCCGACATCGCCGCATATGTAGCGGCATGCTCCGTTTGTGCCCAGAGTAAGTCCCCTCGGCACCTTCCGTTGGGCCTTCTGCAACCCATAGCCACCGGGGAGCGCCCATGGTCACACCTGGGGATGGATTTCATTGTGGACCTCCCTGCATCCCGAGGCCATACGGTCATTCTCATGATTGTGGATCGGTTTTCCAAAATGTGCCACTGTGTTCCTCTCAAGAAGTTACCCTCTGCACAAGAGTTGGCCACGATTTTTGCCAGGGAGGTCTTCCGGTTGCACGGTTTGCCCAAGGAGATTGTGTCGGATCGGGGGAGTCAGTTTGTGTCCAGGTTCTGGCGCGCCTTTTGCTCCCAGTTGGGGATTCATCTCTCCTTCTCCTCGGCCTACCACCCTCAGTCCAATGGGGCCGCAGAACGATCCAATCAGGCCTTGGAGCAATTCCTTCGTTGCTATGTCTCCGATCACCAAGACAATTGGGTTGACCTTCTGCCTTGGGCTGAGTTTGCCAGGAACACGGCGGTGAACTCTTCCTCTGGGACGTCTCCCTTCATGGCCAATTATGGGTTCCAACCTGCCGTGTTACCGGAGGTATTCTCTCCCCAGGATATTCCGGCGGTGGAGGATCACCTTTCCGTCCTACGTGCTTCTTGGGTACAGATCCAGAAGTCCCTTGAGGCCTCTGCGCAGCGCCAGAGACTCCAGGCTGATCGCAGACGAGCGCCTGCTCCTTCCTACCAGGTCGGAGACCGTGTATGGTTGTCCACCCGCAACCTCAACCTTCGAGTGCCCACTCCCAAGCTGGCGCCTCGCTTTGTTGGTCCCTTCCGAGTGCTTCGCAGGGTAAACCCCGTAGCCTATGCCCTTGCGCTTCCTCCTGGCATGCGGATCTCTAACGTGTTTCATGTCTCCCTGTTGAAGCCACTGGTGTGTAATCGTTTCACTTCCTCGGTTCCTCGGCCTCGTCCGGTCCGAGTGGGCAATCATGAGGAGTATGAGGTGAGCAATATCCTGGACTCACGCCTGGTCCGCGGTCGGGTGCAGTTTTTGGTCCATTGGCGTGGTTATGGTCCAGAGGAGCGTTCCTGGGTTCCCTCCGCAGATGTCCATGCTCCTGCCTTGCTCCGAGCCTTCCACGCACGCTTCCCTCAGAAACCGTTTTTTGCTCCGCGGAGGAGGGGCCCTTGAGGGGGAGGTACTGTCATGGTCTTACCTTCTTGCTGTTCTCCTTCGTTTGACATGTGCTGGCGGCCATCTTGGTTTCTGGGTTTCTTGTAGCCTTCCACCCTGCGGCTCCTCCTTCCCACTGGGAGGAGCTGGATGCCTAGCTCATATATATAGGAGGTCTGTGGCTTCAGTTCCTTGCTTGGTCCTCCTGTGTTCACATGCTTCTAAGACTGCTGCTGCTTCTGGTTCCTGATCCTGGTTTCGTCTGACTACCCTTCTGGTTCCTGATCCTGGTTTCGTCTGACTACCCTGCTGGTTCCTGATCCTGGCTTCGTCTGACTACCCTGCTGGTTCCTGATCCTGGCTTCGTCTGACTACCCTGCTGGTTCCTGATCCTGGCTTCGTCTGACTACCCTTCTGGTTCCTGATCTCTGGCCTCTCAAAGACTCTGCTTCGGTTTCACCATTCGTTTGGACTTTTGCTTTACAGCTTTATTTTCAATAAAGCCTTCTTATTTTCAATTATCTCTTGTTGTACGTCTGGTTCATGGTTCCGTGACACTTTGGAAGTAGCGGATCTCCGTCAATCTATGACCCAGCTTCAAGCATTGGGCCCTGCTCCGGCTCATGGAGTCTGTTGCGAGCCAAAGGTCTCACTTCCGGAGACGTTCTCCGGGGGCAGTGAGAATTTTGTTCGTTTCAGAGAGGCATGCAAACTCAATTTTTGCTTGTGTTCTCACTCTTCTGGTAATCAGGAGCAGAGGGTGAGGATTGTCATTTCCCTGCTCAGGGGTAATGCTCAGACTTGGGCTTTTTCGCTGCCATCAGGGGATCCCTCCCTTCGATCCGTGGAGGGATTTTTTGTGGCCCTGGGGCAGATTTATGATGACCCGGATCGTGTTGCTCTGGCCGAATCTAACCTACGTGTTTTATGCCAGAACAAACGGTCTGCGGAGCTTTATTGTTCTGAATTTCGAAGATGGGCAGCTGATTCGGGTTGGAATGATGCTGCACTCCGGAGTCAGTTCTGTCATGGTCTCTCGGAGAGATTAAAAGATGCATTTGCTTTCCATGAGAGACCAGCGTCCTTAGAGTCTGCCATGTCATTGGCGGTACGCCTTGACAGGCGTCTAAGAGAAAGAAACGAGACCTCTCTGTCCAACCATTGTCAGTCTAGGGGCAGTGGTGTGGACTCATTCAGTGTGCAGGGGCCTCATCCTGTCTCGCTCCCCTCTGAGGAGGAGCCCATGCAGCTAGCTCGACTTGCCCCTGATAAAAGAGGATTTAGTCCTCAGAGTATGGTCTGTTTTTGTTGTGGGGGCATAGGTCATTTGGCAAATGTTTGTCCGTCTAGGAGATTCTTGAACCGTACTAAGAGCGATAATAAGAGAAAAATCTCAAAAGGTAAATCATCAGGTTCTGCTTCATCTGCTACTTTGGGCAAAGTTGATGTAGGATTTGATGCTTTTCCTCTGACCTGCAGTTCCCGTTTTCTCCTGTCTGCCAGGGTGGCGCTAGAGAGCAAAGTCATGTCGATAGTGGAGCGGCCGTCAATCTTATTGACACTCAATTTGTAGCCATGCATGGTTTTCAGGTTTGCACATTAGATAAAGATATACCTGTTTTTGCTATTGACTCTGCTCCACTCTCACAGAGATCTCTGAAGGGCATTGTTCACAATATCCGGCTAGCTGTAGGTGACACTCATGTGGAGGATATATCTTGTTTTGTCCTTAACGGATTGCCTTCTCCTCTAGTTTTGGGGTTACCCTGGCTCACTAGACATAACCCCACTATTGATTGGCAAGGAAGGCAAATAAATGAGTGGAGTGACTTTTGTAGAGAGAATTGTCTCACAGCGACTTTTGCAGAGGTGTCTACTAAAACGGTGCCATCATTTCTCTCTGATTTCTCGGACGTGTTTTCCGAGAGCGGTGTTCAGGAGCTACCTCCTCACCGGGAGTTTGACTGTCCCATTAACCTCATTCCCGGCGCCAAGCTGCCAAAAGCACGCCTCTTCAATCTCTCACAACCGGAAAGAATCGCTATGCGAACTTACATCTCCGAGAGTCTCGAAAAGGGGCATATTCGTCCCTCAAAGTCACCTGTGGCCGCGGGTTTTTTTTTTGTTAAAAAGAAAGATGGCTCTCTGAGACCTTGCCTAGATTTTAGGGAGCTGAACCGTATCACGATTCGCGATCCCTATCCCCTTCCTCTGATCCCGGACCTCTTCAATCAAATTGTTGGGGCCAAGGTGTTTTCCAAATTGGATTTGAGAGGCGCGTACAACCAGGTCAGGGTCAGAGAGGGGGATGAATGGAAAACGGCCTTTAATACCCCTGACGGGCATTTCGAGAATCTCGTTATGCCTTTCGGCCTGATGAATGCTCCGGCCGTCTTTCAGCATTTTGTTAATAGTATTTTCTACCATTTAATGGGGAAATTTGTATTGGTGTATCTTGATGATATTTAGATTTTTTCCCCTGATGTTCAGACCCATCAGGATCATCTTTTTCAGGTTCTGCAGATTCTGCGGGAAAATAAATTGTACGCCAAGCTGGAGAAATGTCTTTTTATGGTATCGGAGATTCAATTTCTGGGTTTTCTCCTCTCTGCTTCTGGTTTTCGCATGGATCCGGAGAAGGTCCGTGCTGTACTTGAGTGGGAGCTTCCTGAGAATCAGAAGGCATTGATGCGCTTTCTGGGTTTTGCGAACTATTACAGAAAGTTCATTTTGAATTATTCCTCTGTTGTCAAACCCCTCACTGACATGACAAAAAAGGGGGCGGATTTTTCCTCTTGGTCGGAGGAGGCGCTTACAGCCTTTTCTAAGATTAAAGAGAATTTTGCGTCTGCTCCCGTCTTGGTGCATCCCGATGTTTCCTTACCTTTTATTGTTGAGGTGGATGCTTCCGAGGTGGGTGTGGGTGCGGTTTTGTCCCAGGGCCCTTCCCCTGCCAAGTGGCGACCCTGTGCCTTTTTCTCTAAAAAACTCTCCCCGGCAGAGAGAAACTATGATGTGGGAGATAGGGAGTTGTTGGCCATCAAGTTGGCTTTCGAGGAATGGCGCCATTGGTTGGAGGGGGCCAGGCACCCTATCACCGTTTTTACCGACCATAAGAATCTGGCATACTTGGAGTCGGCCAGGCGTATGAATCCGAGACAGGCCAGATGGTCTCTGTTCTTCTCCAGATTCAATTTTGTTGTTACATTCCGACCTGGGATAAAAAATGTGAAGGCTGATGCTCTCTCTCGCTGTTTTCCGGGAGGATGAAACTCCGAGGACCCGGGTCCCATTTTGGCGGAGGGGGTAGTTGTTTCTGCTCTATATTCCGATTTGGAGGCCGAGGTCCAGGCTGCCCAGACTGAGACACCTGCCCGTTGTCCTTCTGGGAAGTTGTTCGTGCCTCCTGAGCTACGTCACAAACTCTTTAAGGAGCATCATGATACGGTTCTTGCTGGTCACCCCGGGAGTAGAGCCACGGTAGATCTCATTGCTCGGAGATTTTGGTGGCCGGCTCTTCGTAAGTCGGTGGAGGGTTTTGTGGCTGTTTGTGAGACGTGCGCTCGAGCTAAGGTCCCTCGTTCACGGCCTTCAGGTTCCCTTCTCCCGTTACCCATTCCTTCCCGTCCTTGGACACACCTGTCCATGGACTTTATCAAGGATCTTCCTCGTTCCTCGGGGAAGTCGGTGATCCTGGTGGTGGTGGACCGTTTTAGCAAGATGGCTCATTTCGTACCTTTCCCTGGTTTACCCAATGCTAAAACGTTGGCGCAAGCTTTTGTCGACCATATTGTTAAATTGCACGGCATTCCCTCTGATATTGTTTCCGATAGAGGCACGCAGTTTGTGTCCAGGTTCTGGAAGGCTTTCTGTTCTCGGCTGGGGGTTCGGCTGTCCTTCTCTTCTGCTTTTCATCCGCAGTCGAATGGTCAGACTGAGCGCCTCAATCAGAATCTGGAGACATATTTGCGCTGTTTTGTGGCAGAGAACCAGGAGGATTGGTGTTCATTTCTCCCTCTTGCTGAGTTTGCTCTGAACAACCGTCGTCAGGAATCTTCTGATAAGTCACCATTCTTTGGTGCATATGGGTTCCATCCGCAGTTTGGGACATTCTCGGGAGGGGCTCTTTCTGGTTTACCTGAGGAGGAGAGATTTTCCTCGTCTTTGTCTACCATTTGGCAAAAGATTCAGAGTAATCTTAAAAAAATTTGTGAGAAGTATAAGCGTGTGGCTGATAAGAGACGTGTGCCTGGTCCGGACCTGAATGTGGGTGATCTGGTGTGGTTGTCTACTAGAAACATTAAGTTGAAGGTTCCCTCCTGGAAATTGGGTCCCAAGTTTATTGGGCCTTATAAAATCTTGTCAGTCATCAATCCTGTTGCCTTCCGTCTTGATCTTCCACGGGTTTGGAAGATACATAATGTATTTCACAGATCTCTCTTAAAACCATATGTCCAGCCCACGGTACCCTCCTCTTTGCCTCCTCCTCCGATTTTGGTTGATGGCAATCTGGAGTTTGAGGTTTCCAGAATTGTGGACTCTCGCATTGTCCGCGGTTCTCTTCAGTACCTCGTTCATTGGAAGGGTTATGGTCCTGAGGAGAGGATGTGGGTTCCGGTGTCGGACATTAAAGCCACTCGCCTCATCAGGGCATTTCATAGGGCTCATCCTGAGAAGGTGGGTCCTGGGTGTCCGGAGTCCACCCGTAGAGGGGGGGGGGTACTGTCACTACCAGAGCTTTGGGACGTTCTCACAGCTCTGTTTCTCCACCCCTGTGATGATGTCACTACTAGAGCTGGGAGGAGTTCTCACTACTCTGTTTACTTTTGGTTTCTTTCACCACAGCTGTTCTTCATGTGTTTGATTTCCCTCTCTTTATATCACCCCTCCTCCTATGATAGGATGTGGATTATAGTTCTTACTTCAGTTGTAGCTCTTGCTTTAGTTTCTTCACTTGTAGCTATCAGTTCACTGGACCTGTGTTCTGCTGCAGCTAGCACTCCGGATATTGCCAGCCTGTCCTTGGATCCGTCTTCTCTGCGGCTACAACACCTTCAGCTAAGTCTGCAGACATTGTTGTATTCCTGTTTGTTTTCTGACTGGATCTGAGGTGGCCACGGTTCCCTCCATATACTGAGTAGGGCACTGGTGGCCGTGCTTCTTCCACTATTGTAGGGGTTACAGTGGTCATTAGTCTTAGGCACGTGGGCATGCCTCGTTCCGCCATTTGGATCCGGGCATGTGCTTTAGCAGAATAGGGAAAGCGTTGAGGGTCGGACAGGGGTCACCCTTTATCCTCCCTAGTTCTGGGTCCAGTCAGTTGCTCTGTACTGTGTATTACTATTGTTGCTGACATACAGCCGTGACACCCGGTCATGAATGCTTGGGCGTTCAAAAGAGTGTTTCTTCAGGGAGGCACAAAAATACCAAACTCCAAAAATGCTAAATCTGACCAGCTTAGAGAAGCCATTATCATCACTAATTGGGACAATGTCCTCAAAAACATTCTCGGGGTTCAATACGGGAATCTCGCCCCTTGTACACACAAAACTTGCAAGTGTACCTTGAGGTACTCTCACAAAGTTTGCATAGCTTCACGCCATACCTCACCCGATTAGAGGGAACATACTGGCGTAAAATGAGTCTCCCCTTGAAAGCAATGAGAGACTCATCAACAGCGACCTCCCTTCCAGGGTAAAGGAGAGCATCGGAGCATGAACTGCTCTGATGCTCAAGTCAGGGGGGCTCCCTGGGTGAATATGGAGGTATGTCTGGGATCAGCTCTGAACCCGGACAACCCCTTTAAATAGAGTCCTTAACCTCTTAGCGCAGATCGCCTTACATGTACGGCGGGTGATCGGGCGGGCACCGGAGCGGTGCGCGCCCGATCACTGCAGGGGTCTGGCAGTCCCTGGTAGCCAGGCCCCTGCTGTATACGCTTTTTACAGCGATGCCTGCGGATTAACCCCTTCTATGCCGCGGTCCGCGCTGACCGCAACATAGAAGTGGTTTGCGGCGGGTGAAGCAGCGTATCGAGTTCCCGCGCTGCTCTGGCAGGGACCCGATGCGTGACAAGGCAGCCAGATGCTGTGCAGAGGCTGCCCAATGTCCTGCACGGCATCGGGAACTGCCTTCTACGGGTGCCCCGGAGATCCAGCCTCAGGCTGGGTCTCCTAGGCAACCTGTTAGTGTATGACTCAGTGTCATACACTAACAGGCAATGCATTACAATACAGATGTATTGTAATGCATTGCAGAGGAAATCAGACCCCCAAAAGAGTGGGACAGAAATAAAGTTTAAATTTTTTTTTTTTAAAGTGTTTTGAAATAAAAAAATAAAGTTTCAAGTAAAAAAAAAAACACACCCCATTCCCCTGATGTTCTAATAAAAATAAAAAAAATAAAAAACGCACATATTAGGTATCGCCGCGTCCGTAACGAACGGCTATAAATATATCACATGATCCACCCCATGCAATAGACACTATAAAAATTTTTTTTTTTAAAAAGCCATTTTTGTCAACTTACATCACTAAAAGTGCAACACCAAGCGATCAAAAAGGCATATGCCCCCAAAAATAGTACCAATCTAACTGTCACCTCATCCCGGAAAAAATGCCCCCCTACATAGGACAATCACCCAAAAACTGAAAAAAAAACTATGGCTCTCAGAATATGGCAACACTAAAACATGATTTTTTTTTGTTTCAAAAATGATATTATTGTGTAAAACTTACATTAAAAAAACTAAAAAAGTATACATATTCGGTATCGCCGTGTCCATAATAACCTGCTCTATAAAAATATCACATGACCTAACTCCTCAGGTGAATACCGTAAAAAAAAGCAATTTTTGTCACCTCACATCACAAAAAGTGTAATAGCATGCGATCAAAAAGTCATACGCACCTCAAAATAGTGCCCATCAAACCGTCATCTCATCCCGCAAAAATAATACCCTACCCAAGATAATCGCCCAAAAACTGAAAAAAAATATGGAAACACTAAAACATGATTCTTTTAAATAACATGCTCTATAAAAATATCACATGACCTAACCCCTCAGGTGAATTTCGTAAAAAAATAAAAAATAAAAAGGTGTAAAAAAGCAATTTTTTGTCACCTTACATCACATAAAGTGTAAAAGCAAGCGATCAAAAAGTCATACGCACCCCAAAATAGTTCCAATCAAACAGTCATCTCATCCCGCAAAAATCATACCCTACCCAAGTTAATCGCCCAAAAACTGAAAAAACTATGGCTCTCAGACTATGGAAACACTAAAACATGATTTTTTTTGTTTCAAAAATGAAATCATTGTGTAAAACTTACATAAATAAAAAAAAGTATACATATTAGGTATTGCTGCCTCTGTAATAACATGCTCTATAAAAATATCACATTACGTAACCTCTCAGGTGAATACTGTAAAAAAAAAAGTGTAAAAAAAGCTATTTTTTGTCATCTTCATCACAAAAAGTGTAATAGCAAGCGATCAAAAAGTTATACGCACCCCAGAAGAAACCGTCATCTCATCCCGCAAAAAATGAGCCCCTACACAAGACAGTCACCCAAAAAATAAATAAAACTATGGCTTTCAGAATGCGGAGACACTAAAGAATCTTTTTTTTTTTTAATGCTTTGTTATGTAAAACTGAAACAAACAACCAAAAAAAGTTGTCATATTTGGTATTGTCGCATCCATGACAACCTGCTCTATAAAAATACCACATTATCTAACCTGTCAAATGAATGTTGTAAATAACAAAAAAAAACTGTGCCAAAAAAGCTATTTCTTGTTACCTTGCCTCACAAAAAGTGTAATATAGAGCAACCAAAAATCATATGTACCCTAAAATAGTACCAACAAAACTGCCACCCTATCCCGTAGTTTCTAAAATTGGGTCACTTTTTTGGAGTTTCTACTCTAGGGGTGCATCAGGTGGGTTTCAAATGGGACATGGTGTCAAAAAACCAGTGCAGCAAAATCTGCCTTCCAAAAACCGTATGGCATTCCTTTCCTTCTGCGCCCTGCCGTGTGCCCGTACAGCAGTTTACGACCACATATGGGGTGTTTCTGTAAACTACAGAATCAGAGCCATAAATATTGAGTTTTGTTTGGCTGTTAACCCTTGCTTTGTTACTGGAAAAAATTTATTAAATGGAAAATTTGCCAAAAAATTGAAATTCTCAAATTTCATCTCCATTTGCCAATAACTCTTGTGGAACACCTAAAGGGTTAACAAAGTTTGTAAAACCAGTTTTGAATATCTTGAGGGGTGTAGTTTCTTAGATGGGGTCACTTTTATGGAGTTTCTACTCTAAGGGTGCATCAGGGGGGCTTCAAATGGGACATGGTATAAATAAACCAGTCCAGCAAAATCTGACCTCCAAAAACCACACGGCACACCTTTCCCTCTACGCCCTACTGTGTGCCCGAACAGTAGTTTACGGCCACATATGGGGTGTTTCTGTAAACTACAGAATCAGGGCAATAAATATAGAGTTTTGTTTGGCTGTTAACCCTTGCTTTGTTACTGGAAAAAATGGATAAAAATGGAAAATTTGCCCAAAAATTTAAATTCTCAAATTTCATCTCCATTTGCCAATAACACTTGTGGAACACCTACCGGGTTAACAAAGTTTGTAAAACCAGGTTGGTTTTACAAACTTCCTCAGGAGGAGTGACCACTCCTCCTGAGGAAGTCACAGGCGACGAAACGCGCGTCGAGGAGCGGCACCCCCATCTATAAACACCCGCCTAACATAGGTAAGGACGAACTTCAGATGAGGTTCTTCTATATGCACCAGCCACTTTATCATCAATAGTAACATTGATAGACATCAGTGCGGTTTAACTTAGTTGGGATTTTCACCCCACTGCTTCATACAGTCAGGCACATAGTATGTCTTCATGATATCAACTTATGATTGTCACAGTCTTTATTGCATAGCTATTGGGTGTCATAGATGTGGATAACTTTGGATATTCTCATTATACAAACAGTTTGTATTTGTTTGTACACGTTTTTAATGAATTTCAATAAATATATATTTTTATTCAAGGAATTATATGTATTATAGAAGTAGAAAAATTGAAACTTGGAAATTTGCACATTTTTCCACCTTTTTGGTAAATTTGGTATTTTTTTATAAATAAAAATTATTTTTTTTACTCCATTTTACCAGTGTCATGAAGTACAATATGTGACGAAAAAACATTCTCAGAATGGCCTGGATAAGTAAAAGCGTTTTAAAGTTATTCACACATAAAATGACACTGGTCAGATTTGCAAAAAATGGCCTGGTCCTTAAGGTGAAAATGAGCTCGGTCCTTAAGGGGTTAAATATCAGAAATAAGGGTTTGCCTATGACATTACTTAATTCTCTTAGGATACAGGGGTGTATGCCGTCTGCAGGGGCCTGGCAGTCCGCTGACCGTAACATAGAAGGGGTTTTCGGCGGGTGAGGGAGCCCACAGGGTCCCCGCGCTGCTTTGGCGGGGACCCGAAGGGTGACAACGCAGCAGAGTCTGCCCAATGCCTTGCACGGCATCGGGACCTGCCTTCTACAGGGGGCTGAGGAGATCCAGCCCCAGGCTGTTAGTGTATTACTCTGTGTAATACACTAAGGCCTCTTTCACACGGGCGTTGCGGGAAAATGTGCGGGTGCGTTGCGGGAACACCCGCGATTTTTCCGCGTGTGTTCAAAACATTGTAATGCGTTTTGCACGCGCGTGAGAAAAATCAAGCTTGTTCTTAACAGAAGTTCGGGCTTGGGATCAATGTTCTGTAGATTGTATTATTTTCCCTTATAACATGGTTATAAGGGAAAATAATAGCATTCTGAATACAGAATGCATAGTAAAACAGCGCTGGAGGGGTTAAAAAAAAAAAATGTTTAACTCACCTTAGTCCACTTGATAGCGCAGCCGGCATCCGGAGTGACATCATCAAAGGTCCTGTAACTGTATTTAATGCTCACCATAGGTCCTTCAACAAAGGAGACACAAGGAGATGCCAGGCTCTGCGATCAAGTGCATTAACCACTTAAGGACCACAGGTTTATACCCCTCTAAAGACCAGGCCCTTTTTTACAAATCAGCACTACACTACTTTCACCGTTTATTGCTCGGTCATGCAACTTACCACCCAAATGAATTTTACCTCCTTTTCTTCTCACTAATAGAGCTTTCATTTGGTGGTATTTCATTGCTGCTGACATTTTTACTTTTTTTGTTATTAATCGAAATTTAACGATTTTTTTGCAAAAAAATGACGTTTTTCACTTTCAGTTGTAAAATTTTGCAAAAAAAACGAGATCCATATAGAAATTTTGCTCTAAATTTATAGTTCTACATGTCTTTGATAAAAAAAAAATAAAAAATAAATATATCACAAGTCCGCAAAAATTGCTATGCAGCAGGTCCGAAAAGTGATGTGGGTTCAATCACGTTATAAACAGGTACAATATATGGGGTTCGGACCGCGCTTCTAGTCCAGGTCAGTGTGCAAGTTCTTAGTCCTTCTTACTTCTTCGTTCACAAAGAGAGCCTGAGGGCTGCAAATATCCCTTAAGTAGATATCCTGCAACCAATGGAGTTATAATAGTGTAAGTCCGTATGTGACAGTAACCTGCATTGCACTGATTATACTCACAAGATGTGTATCACACAAAGCGTAAATGTAATCCCTCCGTGGTAGGTTGCACTTGTTCTGTCGGAACAGCCACGTTTCCATACAATCTGGTTAGATCCCCACACGGACCCAAATGGTATATACCTCAGACCAATCTATATTTCTTTTCTTCAGATTCCTGAAGGTTTTCTGTGGACAAGAATGGCTTCTGCAATAGTGAAGCTCCGTATTCCTTATTAAAAACTTTTATTTGTCCATACTTACAAGACAACTTCTTAAAACAGCTTTTTAAAACACATAAAATTCCCAGCGTCTGCTGCTTCTGCCCGACCCGGGTTTCACTCCTAGAGCTTCGTCAGGGGCACACTTGTTTTCACCCTCCCCCTCCTTCTTATTCATCCATTGCAACTAATCAGGAGTCAGGTGTGTTCCTCCACAGTGTTTTCCTATCCTGCTATTAACCCTATACTGGACTCTCCTCATCCCCAGGGGAAAGAAGGCAGATGTTATTAAGTCCCTATTCACATGAGCATGCTTATTTGTATATCGTTTGTTCGCTAATTCAATACAGCTTGCAGGTCGAAATCCACATTTAGACCTCCCGGCTGTAGTGTACCTAATTCGTATATCCACTTGGTTTCTTGCCTATTAATTTTTTCCAAAAGACTGCCTCCCCTCCAATGGTTTTGTACGGATTCTACTCCCATAAACTTTAGACCTTCTGGATTTTTTTGGTGGTATCTTTTATAATGGGCCGATACTCCATGACTTTCAAGACCTTTTTTTATATTTCTTATGTGTTCCTGTATACGGACTTTTAGGGGTCTAATAGTCCGTCCAACATACTGAAGGCCACAAGGGCACTCCAGTACATATACAACCCCTTTACTATGACATGTCATCTCACCTACTACTTCTAATTGTTTGTCTTTATTGGTACTTTTAATTAGCGTATTCTTTTGTAATTTTTCTGTTCTTTTTCTGTTCTTGCATGGAATGCAAAAACCGCACCAATTAAAGCTATTTTTTGTTTTTTTATTCCTGTATTTATTTTCAAAACGATTTGCGCTATGTACCAATTTATTTTTTAAGTTGGGAGCCTTTTTATAGATGACTGTCGGTTGTTCAGGAATTACACGTCCCAATACTGGGTCATTTTTTAAAATCGACCAGTTCTTTCTGATTGCGTTTTTCAGTTCACCAGAACACTGTGTGAACTGGGTTATGAATGAAAAACGGAAATCCATGGTCTTCTCCATTTTTTTAAGTTTATTGGGGGTTCCCTTTTGCTGTTCAGTTACATCTTTTATGCACCTATCCAGGTCTTCACTTTTAAGACAGTTGGGAGACAACAAGACCTATGCCGTGCTGAAAAAAGACCCCTCCAGTTCACACAGTGTTCTGGTGAACTGAAAAACGCAATCAGAAAGAACTGGTCGATTTTAAAAAATGACCCAGTATTGGGACGTGTAATTCCTGAACAACCGACAGTCATCTATAAAAAGGCTCCCAACTTAAAAAATAAATTGGTACATAGCGCAAATCGTTTTGAAAATAAATACAGGAATAAAAAAACGAAAAATAGCTTTAATTGGTGCGGTTTTTGCATTCCATGCAAGAACAGAAAAAGAACAGAAAAATTACAAAAGAATACGCTAATTAAAAGTACCAATAAAGACAAACAATTAGAAGTAGTAGGTGAGATGACATGTCATAGTAAAGGGGTTGTATATGTACTGGAGTGCCCTTGTGGCCTTCAGTATGTTGGACGGACTATTAGACCCCTAAAAGTCCGTATACAGGAACACATAAGAAATATAAAAAAAGGTCTTGAAAGTCATGGAGTATCGGCCCATTATAAAAGATACCACCAAAAAAATCCAGAAGGTCTAAAGTTTATGGGAGTAGAATCCGTACAAAACCATTGGAGGGGAGGCAGTCTTTTGGAAAAAATTAATAGGCAAGAAACCAAGTGGATATACGAATTAGGTACACTACAGCCGGGAGGTCTAAATGTGGATTTCGACCTGCAAGCTGTATTGAATTAGCGAACAAACGATATACAAATAAGCATGCTCATGTGAATAGGGACTTAATAACATCTGCCTTCTTTCCCCTGGGGATGAGGAGAGTCCAGTATAGGGTTAATAGCAGGATAGGAAAACACTGTGGAGGAACACACCTGACTCCTGATTAGTTGCAATGGATGAATAAGAAGGAGGGGGAGGGTGAAAACAAGTGTGCCCCTGACGAAGCTCTAGGAGTGAAACCCGGGTCGGGCAGAAGCAGCAGACGCTGGGAATTTTATGTGTTTTAAAAAGCTGTTTTAAGAAGTTGTCTTGTAAGTATGGACAAATAAAAGTTTTTAATAAGGAATACGGAGCTTCACTATTGCAGAAGCCATTCTTGTCCACAGAAAACCTTCAGGAATCTGAAGAAAAGAAATATAGATTGGTCTGAGGTATATACCATTTGGGTCCGTGTGGGGATCTAACCAGATTGTATGGAAACGTGGCTGTTCCGACAGAACAAGTGCAACCTACCACGGAGGGATTACATTTACGCTTTGTGTGATACACATCTTGTGAGTATAATCAGTGCAATGCAGGTTACTGTCACATACGGACTTACACTATTATAACTCCATTGGTTGCAGGATATCTACTTAAGGGATATTTGCAGCCCTCAGGCTCTCTTTGTGAACGAAGAAGTAAGAAGGACTAAGAACTTGCACACTGACCTGGACTAGAAGTGCGGTCAAAACCCCATATATTGTACCTGTTTATAACGTGATTGAACCCACATCACTTTTCGGACCTGCTGCATAGCAATTTTTGCGGACTGGTGATATATTTATTTTTTATTGTATCTTGGTGGGACATACGCTGAGTCCAGCAATTATGGATATTTTTGATTTCAGAGCAAATATGGTATGCGATGTTGAAAGTATATTTACTGTAAATGAAGGAATGAAGGAAGAAAAAATGATGGGGGGGTTGTTCGCAGAGCTAGAAAAAGATTTGTGTAAAGAGATTAGAACCACCTGGGAAGTCTTATCCTTAGAAAAATATCTTGCGGAAGTAAAGATCCCAGAGGGTCTACGATGGCAGCTCCCCCTGAATACAGAAGATCCCAAAGACATAGATGATTGGGAAAAACTAATGGATTTCTGTGGCTTTAAAGCCATGGAATTCATTATAAAAATACGTAGACAAAAACTAAAAAACATAGGACAGAATATAGAAAAATTACAAGAAAAATGAAAACCCTTCAAAGCAAACAAAGAATACATTAAGCAAAGTGAAAAATGTCAAGTTAATATTACGGTAGCAGATAAAGAAATAAAAGAAAAGAAACAGAAAAAATATCGCAAAACATGCGAAGAATATGAGAATAAAAAAATATATAAATGGAGATTCAGGTCAGAAGCAAATGGGAAGATAAACAATTTAGAGATGGGTGAGCAGAGAGGAACAGAGGAAAGGAAATATAGTGTCAATATGAGAACTAATGGTTATCCCGGACAACAGTGGGGGGAATGGGATGCTAATAGAAGAAAGGAATATCATGGGGATCGACCCATTGATACATGGGACATGCAGCAGTATAACGGAAACCACTATGGGTATGGGAGGAATGCCAACCATTATCAACGGCCCAATGTAAGGAAACCATACCAACAATATGGGCGATATAATAGTAATCCGTATAAATTTGTAAAAGAGGGCCTCACGGATAGGCAGGTAAATAGGGCAAGACCTATGGAGAGGGGGGAAGAGCCTAGAGTTAAAGCACAAGAAGAGAAAAAGTTAGATCAACAGAATTTTCCACACCAAGCGATCAAGGGTGTACAGAGGGAGGAACAAGAAAAATACGAGAAAGTGCAAGAAAAAATAAACACAATCACACCGAACACCAATACACCGCAAAAGAGAAGGTTCATAGAGGAAAAAGAGGGGGGAAAAAACACAAAATCCGCGAACAAAAAAAGCAAGGTGTGAATGATGGGATATTTAATCTCAGCAGACACACCTTGTCAGAACCCGAAAAAGCGGTACTCAGAAAAGGGTTAAAATTCGCGCCATCGAAAAGTTTAAATAAATTCGATGCCTTTGTAGATGTCCACAAGTACATCAGGAAGTTAAATATAGCCAAATTTTTTGCAGGAAAGGAGTCAGCTAGTAACCAGAATGATGTAGAACAGAAACAAGAATATATACATACGAAATTAAAAGATAAGTCAAAATTTTATCCGAAAAACAGAAATAATGAGTGCATAGATGCCTTCAAGAGAGGCATCTTAAATGAATTGGAAAAAATAGATGCAAAAAAGAAAAGGGGCAATCTAACTAAAAAAGAAAAAGATGCACTAAAAACGTTACAGGAAAATTCAGATATAATAATAAAACCTGCGGATAAAGGGGGGGGGGTGGTAATTATGAATATTGAGGACTATGAAGCAGAGGTATTAAGACAGTTGGGAGACAACAAGACCTATGCCGTGCTGAAAAAAGACCCCCTCCTAGAATATAAAAATAAACTACAAACTCTGGTGAAATATGGTGGTGACAAAGGCATCCTGAGTAAAAAAGAGATGGATTATTTAAATATAAAAGAATCAATGACCCCAATTATCTATATACTGCCGAAAATACATAAGAGTATTATAAATCCTCCCGGGAGACCGATAGTATCGGGGATCAATTCTCTTACTAGTAGAATGACGGAGTATATAGATAATTTCCTACAAAAGTATGTACCAATGGCACCTTCCTATCTGAAAAATAGCGGGAGTGTGGTTGAAATAATAAAGGAATTGCAGGGAATTGGGGACAATACGTGGATGGCCACCATCGATGTATCGTCCCTATACACCATCATCCCGAAAAAACTAGGACTGCAAGCAATAAGAGAAACCCTGTACAGTGACCCTGATATGACTAGAATACAAGCGGATTTCATAATACGATGTGTCGAATTCTGTTTAGAACATAACTACTTCTGGTTCAAGGATCAGTTTTACCTGCAGAAGGTCGGGACGGCGATGGGGGCGAAATTCGCCCCCAGTTTCGCTAATATTTTCATGACCAGGTGGGAAAAGCAGTTCATTGACCCCGAATTAAAAAAATCCAAGAAAGGGGGAACCCTAAAAACCTGGAAAAGATATATAGATGATTGCCTGTTGATATGGGAAGGGGATAAAAACCTACTTGAGACCTTCATTGCCGGTTTGGAAAATAAAGAATGGAATCTTAGCTTTACCAGTACGATCAGTGCGGTTGCTGTGGATTTCCTGGACCTAACTATATATGCCGAAGAAGGACGGCTCAAAACTAAGACCTTTTTTAAACCAACTGATGTAAACGGCTATATAGATTTAACGAGCTGTCATTATGCCCCTTGGCTACTTAATGTACCGAAGGGACAGGTCCAGAGAATCCACCGCAACTGCACTGATTCGGCGATTTTCAAAAAACAAAGCAATGTAATAAAGGAGCGCTTTGTGGAAAAAGGCTATAAAAGTGAAGACCTGGATAGGTGCATAAAAGATGTAACTGAACAGCAAAAGGGAACCCCCAATAAACTTAAAAAAATGGAGAAGACCATGGATTTCCGTTTTTCATTCATAACCCAGTTCACACAGTGTTCTGGTGAACTGAAAAACGCAATCAGAAAGAACTGGTCGATTTTAAAAAATGACCCAGTATTGGGACGTGTAATTCCTGAACAACCGACAGTCATCTATAAAAAGGCTCCCAACTTAAAAAATAAATTGGTACATAGCGCAAATCGTTTTGAAAATAAATACAGGAATAAAAAAACGAAAAATAGCTTTAATTGGTGCGGTTTTTGCATTCCATGCAAGAACAGAAAAAGAACAGAAAAATTACAAAAGAATACGCTAATTAAAAGTACCAATAAAGACAAACAATTAGAAGTAGTAGGTGAGATGACATGTCATAGTAAAGGGGTTGTATATGTACTGGAGTGCCCTTGTGGCCTTCAGTATGTTGGACGGACTATTAGACCCCTAAAAGTCCGTATACAGGAACACATAAGAAATATAAAAAAAGGTCTTGAAAGTCATGGAGTATCGGCCCATTATAAAAGATACAACCAAAAAAATCCAGAAGGTCTAAAGTTTATGGGAGTAGAATCCGTACAAAACCATTGGAGGGGAGGCAGTCTTTTGGAAAAAATTAATAGGCAAGAAACCAAGTGGATATACGAATTAGGTACACTACAGCCGGGAGGTCTAAATGTGGATTTCGACCTGCAAGCTGTATTGAATTAGCGAACAAACGATATACAAATAAGCATGCTCATGTGAATAGGGACTTAATAACATCTGCCTTCTTTCCCCTGGGGATGAGGAGAGTCCAGTATAGGGTTAATAGCAGGATAGGAAAACACTGTGGAGGAACACACCTGACTCCTGATTAGTTGCAATGGATGAATAAGAAGGAGGGGGAGGGTGAAAACAAGTGTGCCCCTGACGAAGCTCTAGGAGTGAAACCCGGGTCGGGCAGAAGCAGCAGACGCTGGGAATTTTATGTGTTTTAAAAAGCTGTTTTAAGAAGTTGTCTTGTCAGTATGGACAAATAAAAGTTTTTAATAAGGAATACGGAGCTTCACTATTGCAGAAGCCATTCTTGTCCACAGAAAACCTTCAGGAATCTGAAGAAAAGAAATATAGATTGGTCTGAGGTATATACCATTTGGGTCCGTGTGGGGATCTAACCAGATTGTATGGAAACGTGGCTGTTCCGACAGAACAAGTGCAACCTACCACGGAGGGATTACATTTACGCTTTGTGTGATACACATCTTGTGAGTATAATCAGTGCAATGCAGGTTACTGTCACATACGGACTTACACTATTATAACTCCATTGGTTGCAGGATATCTACTTAAGGGATATTTGCAGCCCTCAGGCTCTCTTTGTGAACGAAGAAGTAAGAAGGACTAAGAACTTGCACACTGACCTGGACTAGAAGCGCGGTCCGAACCCCATATATTGTACCTGTTTATAAAAAAAAAATGTTTGGGTAAAAAAAAAATGGTTTGGGTAAAAGTTATAGCGTTTACAAACTATGGTACAAAAATGTGAATTTCCGCTTTTTGAAGCAGCTCTGACTTTCTGAGCACCTGTCATGTTTCCTGAGGTTCTACAATGGCCAGACAGTACAAACACCCCACAAATGACCCCATTTCGGAAAGTACACACCCTAAGGTATTCGCTGATGGGCATAGTGAGTTCATAGAACTTTTTATTTTTTGTCACAAGTTAGCGGAAAATGATGATTTTTTATTTTTATTTTTTTTTCTTACAAAGTCTCATATTCCACTAACTTGTGACAAAAAATAAAAACTTCCATGAACTCACTATGCCCATCAGCGAATACCTTGGGGTTTCTTCTTTCCAAAATGGGGTCACTTGTGGGGTAGTTATACTGCCCTGGCATTCTAGGGGCCCGAATGTGTGGTAAGGAGTTTGAAATCAAATTCTGTAAAAAATGACCTGTGAAATCCGAAAGGTGCTCTTTGGAATATGGGCCCCTTTGCCCACCTAGGCAGCAAAAAAGTGTCACACATCTGGTATCTCTGTATTCAGGAGAAGTTGAGGAATGTGTTTTGGGGTGTCTTTTTACATATACCCATGCTGGGTGAGATAAATATCTTGGTCAAATGCCAACTTTGTATAAAAAAATGGGAAAAGTTGTCTTTTGCCAAGATATTTCTCTCACCTAGCAGGGGTATATGTAAAATGACACCCCAAAACACATTCCCCACCTTCTCCTGAGTACGGGGATACCAGATGTGTGACACTTTTTTGCAGCCTAGGTGGGCAAAGGGGCCCATATTCCAAAAAGCACCTTTCGGATTTCACAGGTCATTTTTTACAGAATTTGATTTCAAACTCCTTACCACACATTTGGGCCCCTAGAATGCCAGGGCAGTATAACTACCCCACAAGTGACCCCATTTTGGAAAGAAGAGACCCCAAGGTATTCGCTGATGGGCATAGTGAGTTCATAGAAGTTTTTATTTTTTGTCACAAGTTAGTGGAATATGAGACTTTGTAAGAAAAAAAAAAAAAAATCATAATTTTCCGCTAACTTGTGACAAAAAATAAAAAGTTCTATGAACTCACTATGCCCATCAGCGAATACCTTAGGGTGTGTACTTTCCGAAATGGGGTCACTTGTGGGGTAGTTATACTGCCCTGGCATTTTCCAGGGGCCCTAATGTGTGGTAAGTAGGTAAATGACCTGTGAAATCCTAAAGGTGCTCTTTGGAATATGGGCCCCTTTGCCCACCTAGACTGCAAAAAAGTGTCACACATGTGGTATCGCCGTATTCAGGAGAAGTTGGGGAATGTGTTTTGGACTGTCATTTTACATATACCCTTGCTGGGTGAGAGAAATATCTTGGCAAAAGGCAACTTTTCCCATTTTTTTATACAAAGTTGGCATTTGACCAAGATATTTCTCTCACCCAGCATGGGTATATGTAAAATGACACCCCAAAACACATTCCCCAACTTCTCCTGAGTACGGCGATACCAGATGTGTGACACTTTTTTGCAGCCTAGATGCGCAAAGGTGCCCAAATTCCTTTTAGGAGGGCATTTTTAGACATTTGGATACCAGACTTCTTCTCACGCTTTGGGGCCCCTAGAATGCCAGGGCAGTATAAATACCCCACATGTGACCCCATTTTGGAAAGAAGACACCCCAAGGTATTCAATGAGGGGCATGGCGTATTCATAGAAATTTTTTTTTTTTGGCACAAGTTAGCGGAAATTGATATTTTTAATTTTTTTCTCACAAAGTCTCCCGTTCCGCTAACTTGGGACAAAAATTTCAATCTTTCATGGACTCAATATGCCCCTCACGGAATACCTGGGGGTGTCTTCTTTCCGAAATGGGGTCACATGTGGGGTATTTATACTGCCCTGGCATTCTAGGGGCCCTAAAGCGTGAGAAGAAGTCTGGAATATAAATGTCTAAAAAATTTTACGCATTTGGTTTCCGTGAGGGGTATGGTGAGTTCATGTGAGATTTTATTTTTTGACACAAGTTAGTGGAATATGAGACTTTGTAAGAAAAAAAAAAAAAATAATTCCACTAACTTGGGCCAAAAAAATGTCTGAATGGAGCCTTACAGAGGGGTGATCAATGACAGGGGGGTGATCAATGACAGGGGGGTTGATCAATGACAGGGGGTTGATCAATGACAGGGGGGTGATCAATGACAGGGGGGTGATCAGGGAGTCTATATGGGGTGATAACCACAGTCATTGATCACGCCCGTGTAAGGCTTCATTCAGACGTCCGTATGCGTTTTGCGGATCCGATCCATCTATCAGTGCATCCGTAAAAATCATGCGGACATCTGAATGGAGCTTTACAGGGGGGTAATCAATGACAGGGGGGTGATCAGGGAGTCTATATGGGGTGATCACCACAGTCATTGATCATGCCCCTGTAAGGCTTCATTCAGACGTCCGGATGCGTTTTGCGGATCCGATCCATCTATCAGTGGATCCGTAAAAATCATGCGGACGTCTGAATGGAGCTTTACAGGGGGGTAATCAATGACAGGGGGGTAATCAATGACAGGGGGGTGATCAGGGAGTCTATATGGGGTGATCACCACAGTCATTGATCACGCCCCTGTAAGGCTTCATTCAGACGTCCGGATGCGTTTTGCGGATCCGATCCATCTATCAGTGGATCCGTAAAAATCATGCGGACGTCTGAATGGAGCTTTACAGGGGGGTAATCAATGACAGGGGGGTGATCAGGGAGTCTATATGGGGTGATCACCACAGTCATTGATCACGCCCCTGTAAGGCTTCATTCAGACGTCCGGATGCGTTTTGCGAATCCGATCCATCTATCAGTGGATCCGTAAAAATCATGCGGACGTCTGAATGGAGCTTTACAGGGGGGTAATCAATGACAGGGGGGTAATCAATGACAGGGGGGTGATCAGGGAGTCTATATGGGGTGATCACCACAGTCATTGATCACGCCCCTGTAAGGCTTCATTCAGACGTCCGGATGCGTTTTGCGGATCCGATCCATCTATCAGTGCATCCGTAAAAATCATGCGGACATCTGAATGGAGCTTTACAGGGGGGTAATCAATGACAGGGGGGTGATCACCACAGTCATTGATCATGCCCCTGTAAGGCTTCATTCAGACGTCCGGATGCGTTTTGCGGATCCGATCCATCTATCAGTGCATCCGTAAAAATCATGCGGACATCTGAATGGAGCTTTACAGGGGGGTGATCAGGGAGTCTATATGGGGTGATCACCACAGTCATTGATCATGCCCCTGTAAGGCTTCATTCAAACGTCTGGATGCGTTTTGCGGATCCGATCCATCTATCAGTGCATCCGTAAAAATCATGCGGACATCTGAATGGAGCTTTACAGGGGGGTGATCAGGGAGTCTATATGGGGTGATCACCACAGTCATTGATCATGCCCCTGTAAGGCTTCATTCAGACGTCCGGATGCGTTTTGCGGATCCGATCCATCTATCAGTGCATCCGTAAAAATCATGCGGACATCTGAATGGAGCTTTACAGGGGGGTGATCAGGGAGTCTATATGGGGTGATCACCACAGTCATTGATCATGCCCCTGTAAGGCTTTATTCAGACGTCCGGATGCGTTTTGCGGATCCGATCCATCTATCAGTGGATCCGTAAAAATCATGCGGACGTCTGAATGGAGCTTTACAGGGGGGTAATCAATGACAGGGGGGTAATCAATGACAGGGGGGTGATCAGGGAGTCTATATGGGGTGATCACCACAGTCATTGATCACGCCCCTGTAAGGCTTCATTCAGACGTCCGGATGCGTTTTGCGGATCCGATCCATCTATCAGTGGATCCGTAAAAATCATGCGGACGTCTGAATGGAGCTTTACAGGGGGGTAATCAATGACAGGGGGGTAATCAATGACAGGGGGGTGATCAGGGAGTCTATATGGGGTGATCAGGGGTGATCAGGGGCTAATAAGGGGTTAATAAGTGACGGGGGGGGGGGTGTAGTGTAGTGTAGTGGTGCTTGGTGCTACTTTACTGAGCTACCTGTTTCCTCTGGTGGTCGATCCAAACAAAGGGGACCACCAGAGGACCAGGTAGCAGGTATATTAGACGCTGTTATCAAAACAGCGTCTAATATACCTGTTAGGGGTTAAAAAAATCACATCTCCAGCCTGCCAGCGAACGATCGCCGCTGGCAGGCTGGAGATCAACTCTCTTACCTTCCGTTCCTGTGAGCGCGCGCGCCTGTGTGCACGCGTTCACAGGAAATTTCGGCTCACGCGAGATGACGCCTATTGGCGTTAGCGTAGCCTGGGGGAGCCGCCGCAATGACGCCTTTCGGCGTTAGCGTGGCGGCAAGCGGTTAAGGTGAGTTAAATTATTATTATTTTTTTTAACCCCTCCAGCGCTGTTTTACTATGCATTCTGTATTCAGAATGCTATTATTTTCCCTTATAACCATGTTATAAGGGAAAATAATAATGATCGGGTCTCCATCCCGATCGTCTCCTAGCAACCGTGCGTGAAAATCGCACCGCATCCGCACTTGCTTGCGGATGCTTGCGATTTTCACGCAACCCCATTCACTTCTATGGGGCCTGCGTTGCGTGAAAAACGCACAAAGAGGAGCATGCTGCGATTTTCACGCAATGCACAAGTGATGCGTGAAAATCACCGCTCGTGTGCACAGCCCCATAGAAATGAATGGGTCAGTATTCAGCGCGGATGCAATGCGTTCACCTCCCGCATCGCATCCGCGCGGAATACTCGCTCGTGTGAAAGGGGCCTAAGGGTGCATTCACATCACCACTTAGCTTTCCGTTCTTTCTCTCTCTTCTTCCATCAGATGAAGAGAGAGAGAGAAAAAAAAAAAACAGAATCCTGTAAAAAAAACGGATCCTATTGCATCAGTTGTTATCCATTTCAGCCATTTCGGTCTGAGATCCGTTTTTTAGACGGTGAAAAAAAGTCCTGCATGCAGTAGTTTTGTTTCAGTCTAAAAAAACGGATCTCAGATGGAAATGGCTCAAAAGGATGACAACTGATGCAACAGGATCTGTTTTTTTTTTTACTGGATCCTGGTTTTTTTCTCTCTCTCTTCTTCTGATGGATCAGAAGAACAGAAAGCTAAAAAGTATGTGAATGCATGCTAAGGGTACTTTCACACAAGCGTCGCTGGATTCCGACAGACATTTCCGTCACCGGAACTGCCTGCTGGATCCCGCAATCTGAATGTAAACTCACAAATGTATTGCAATACCGGATCTGTCTCTTCGGTTGTCATCTGGAAAAACAGATCCGGTATATATCTTTTTCACACTTTTAAAGGTCTGCGCATGAGCAGACCGCAAAACTGGAACACTTAGGGCCGGATCCGGCATTAATGCATTTCAATGTAAAATAATGCTTGCATTACAGCAAGTGTTCCGGAATTTTGGACGGAGAAAATATTAGTATTTTTGCCATCCAAAAACCGTACAGTGACTGAACTGAAGACATCCTGATGCATACTGAACGGATTGCTCTCCATTAAGAATGCATTAGGATAAAACTGATCTTTTTTTTTTTTGGTATTGAGCCCCTAGGATGGAACTCAATACCGGAAAAGAAAAACGCTAGTGTGAAAGTACCCTAAGAGGGAATGCAATACAATACAGATGTATTGTAATGCATTGAAGAGGGGATCAGACCCTCAAAAGTTGAGGTCCCAGAGTGGGACAGAAATAAAGTAAAAAAAAAAAAAAAAAAAGTGTTTTTAAGAAAATAAAATAAATTTTTAAGTAAAAATAGAAAACAAACTCCCCTTTCCACTGATTTTATCTTAAAAAATAGAAAAAAAAATGAAAAAACACACATATTAGCTATCACTGCATCCGTAATGACTGGCTCTATAAATATATAACATGATCCACCCCTTCCGATAAAAACCATAATTTTTTTTTAAAACTGTGTAAAAAAAAAAGCCATTTTTGTCACCTTACATCACAAAAAGTGCAACACCAAGCGATAAAAAAGGCGTATGTCCCACAAAATGGTACCAATAAAACCGTCACATCATCCTGCAAACCATGAGCCCCTACATAAGAAAATCACTCAAAATATAAAAAAAAATTATAGCTTTCAGAACATGGAGACACCCAAAAAATTTTGGGTTTCAAATATGCTATCATTGTGTTAAAATGAAATAAATAAAAAAAGGTATACATAGTAGGTATTGCCGCGTCCAGAACAACCAGCTCTATAAAAATTTCACATGACCTAACCCCTCAGCTAAACACCGTAAAAAATAAAAATAAAAACAGTGCCAAAAAAAGCCATTATTTGTCAACTTACATCACAAAAATTTCAACACCAAGCGATCAAAAAGGCGTATGCCCCCCATAATAGTACCAATCAAACCTTCACCTCATCCCTCAAAAAATTATCCCCTATCTAAGACAATAAGTCAAAAAATTTTAAAAAAGCTATGGCTCTCAGACTATGGAGAAACTAAAACATGATATTTTTTTTTGCTTCAAAACTGTTATTATAGTGTTAAAGGCAAATAAATAAAAAAAAGTACACATATTAGGTATTGCTGCGTCCATAACAACCTGCTCTACAAAAATATCACATGACCTAACCCCTCAGGTGAACACTGTAAAAAAAAGAAAAAAGAGGGGCCAAAAAAGCCATTTTTTTGTCACTTAACATCACATAAAGTGCAACACCAAGCGATCAAAAAGGCATATGCCCCCCAAAATAGTACCAATCAAACCGTCACCTCATCCCTCAAAAATTATTATCAGTTAAAAAATAAATCAGTCAAAAAATAAAAAAGCTATGGCTCTCAGACTATGGAGACACTAAAACATCATATTTTTGGTTTAAAAAATTATATTATTGTGTAAAAGTTAAATAAATTAGAAAAAGTATACATATTAGTATACATATTAGGTATAGCCGCGTCAGTAACAATCTGCTCTATAAAAATGTCACATTATCTAAACCCTCAGGTGAACGCTGTAAAAATAAATAAATAAAAACTGTGCCAAAATTACCAATAAAAAAAATAAGGCGTTCAGAAAATGGAGACACAACAAGATTTTTTTTTTTCAAAAATGCATTATTATGTAAAACTGAAACAAACAAAGAAAGTACACATATTTTATATCATTGCGTCCATAACAACCTGCTCTATAAAAATAGCACATGATCTACCCTGTCAGATGAATGTTGTAAAAAATAAAAACAGCCAGTCCCGCAGCAATACAAAGGGACAAACGCTATTGGAACAACTAATTGCAACTGGCGTGATATTCCAGTTGCCCCCCAAAAACAACTGATTGATGAAGGAGTGCGATACACCTATAATATAATTTCTATATAGTGCATTTGTATTGTGCAGCAGTTGTGTGCGGTTCTGCAGCGATACCACAGCTATACAGAGGGACAAGCGCTATTGGAACAACTAATTGCAACTGATGTGATATACAGTACTAGTTTCCCCCCCAAAAAAAACTTTTTGGGGGGGAACGGGCAACTGGTATATCACACCGGTTGCAATTAGTTGTTCCAATAGCGTTTGTCCCTTTGTATAGCTGTGGTATCGCTGCAGAATAAATATTGAGTTTTGTTTGGCTGTTAACCCTTGATGTGTTAAAGAAAAAAATGGATTAAAATGGAAAATCTGCATCGGGGGAGCGTGCGTGTGGACGCACGCAGTTGACGTGCGCACCTCCCTTCCTGCAGCCGAGCTAAGCGGCTGTTCTGCTCCCTGTTGCTCTGCAACTTCTGGACCCTGAACCTCTCTGCTTGCCGTGCCGATGCCGAAAGGTTGAGATGCGCCCAGCTGACCTCCGGAGTTGGAGTGAGGTGGATACCGTGACTATCGGAATGTGGCAGCGTTAGGAGGATCGCGTGGTGCTTTCTTCGTCTGTCCCCTAAAGCTAGAAACCAGCACTGAAGTGAGATGTATGGTCGCCGGGCCTGAGTGGATCCTGAGCGGAGCCTCATTTGTTGGACAGGGGGGTTTATTGGTGTAGGGGTTGGGACGTCCATTCTCACCGGCCACACGAGCGGGTACCCCCCCGCCTCCCGGACAGCGTGTATCCAGAAAGGGAAGGCCTTGAGTCTGGCAGGGGAGGAGGAGGTTTGCTTATTGATAGCAAAGAGGCGCTGAGGGGGAAATAAAAACAAATAAGTGAGTGGTAAACAACAGCTAGCCACTTTCCACCCCTGAATATCCACCCAGCCACCTTTACCCCCTCCCTTGCATGTCGGTCGGGGATCCTACAGCCTGGGAGAAGGGCTGCGGCCGTATAATTGCAAGACTTACTTTCACTATATCCCCTTTTTCATCACTTCTGTATCAAACTGAGACCATTTAGCCACGCTGATGGTGCGGTCTGAAAGGGTGCTTATATTGATGCGATTGGAACTACCCGGACAAATGGAAAAACTGTATAACTTAACTGGATTGTTATGGACATACATAGAGACAAAGATGGGACGGATTGAAGATTGACAACTGCTGCATGAACTAATCCAACTAATCGAGAGTTGCCATATAAGTGCAAGCCTGTTAGTTTTTTGAGCGGGGACATTTGGGACTGCCCTCCAGGCTTACTATATTAATTGGCTTGGAGTGCAGCAGTGTTAGCCACACTGAGTGAATGGTAACTTTAGCTGCGTCAACCATACGAACTGTGTGTTATGTATTAATCCATATAACATATTGTCTGTCTTATAACTTAAAAAAATGTCGTCACGGTTTATTAGCTGTGGAAGTACTAGGGGTGGTGTAATTACATTAACTATATCGATTGGATGTCTGTCTAACAGGGTTGACCATCTAGTATGGGTTGTGAGCTCAGCTGAGTGATTTGCACCTGTACGCGGTTAGAACTAACTCAGATAACTGTAATTGGAACTTGAGTTAACTGTGTTAACCGCACTAAATCGACTGTGAGCACGACCACTGGTGATATATTTTTTATTGTGGGGGTTGGCGGCCTATTGTTCCCCTTCTGTGACTGGCGCTTTAATAACTGAAAAATGCACCCTTTTTAAATTGAGTACATATACTAAAGGGTCAACCACATTAAGCTTGAGGACGGCCTGTCACAAAAGGTTGGAATAAGGTGTTGAGAGGAATGAAGAGGTGGTAGATTGGGGAAAATTGAACCAATTGTATCAAGTTGACCAACACTTTTGATGCCAGGCTACTTAAGTATTTACTTGGGGGGTGGGGAGGTTTCCCCCTGCAGGCCACTGCAGAGTTGGCCGTTTTTTTTTTTTTGTCCTGCTTTAAATACGGAATATAGAGATGGCCAGATAGGGGATAGGGAAAAAGGGGAGGGGACAACCAGAGTTGAACACCTCAATTTCCCCAATGGTTAAAAAAGTCTAAGCAATTGCTGTTGACTAATATGCACGGATATATTAGTCCCCCCAGGAGGTAAAAAAAAGATGATACACTCCAAGACCCTGAGGGGGAATCCTTTATTTCGGTAGAGAATGTTAGTTTGAAAACATCAGGGGAGGATTTCCGGTATGGGGAGAGAAGTAGTAAACAGTTGAAAGAGGTGGACCCCGATAAAGGGGAGCAGATGCCCAGTCTGCAAGATATATTTCAAGAAATAAAGAACTGTAACCTGGCAATAAAAGATCTCTCTCTCCAGACTGGAAACATTAAGGAAGCGGTTGGGCTTCTTAGAGCAGACCTACAAAAATATAAAGACAGGATGACTGAAGTAGAGAAAAGAATATCGGACTCAGAGGATCTCCTACAGATAGTAGCCAAAGAGAAAAACGCCCTAAAGGAAGAGAACAAGGTATTAAAAAATAAAATACTTGAGTTAGACAATAGGTATATAAGGGCAATAGGGATCCCGGAGGTGGTGGAAGCACGAGATCTTTGTGGTTTTATACAAAGCTGGCTAATGGAACAACTGGGCCAAGATATTTTAGATCACAAAGATTTTGTGGAACGGGCCTACAGAGTGCCGGCAAAGCCACCCCTTCCAGGAACAAAACCGAGACCGATAGTGATTAACTTATTGTCAGTCAGGGGCAAGGAGATCGCACGCAGGGCCAAGAAGAAAAGAAGGCTGGAGTATTTAGGTGCAGCAGTAATGTTATTTCCAGACTAAGCAAGGGAGACGGTAAAGGAAAGAAGTCATTTTATAGATGTAAAAAAAACTTGCGTTCTAAAAATGTAAAGTACTCCATGATGTTCCCAGCTAAACTACGAATAGAATGGGATAATAGAACCTGGTTTTTTGAGTTCGCTGGAGCAGTGGAAGAATGGATTAAAGAAAAGATAAAGAGCTGAGGTGCAGTGGGCTGGGGAGGGGCAGGGAGGGCGTAATGCTAAGGAAGAGAGCCAGGGTTAGATGGTACTCTGGGTCATTCAGGAGGGGAGGGAGGGATGGGGTGGGCAAAGGGTAATTCCTCAGCAGTTTTTTTTTATTTATTTATTTTTTTCTCTCCTCTCCCGGTGTCGTCCCCCCGAGATATAGACATTAAAGTAGTAAGCACTGAGATAGATAAAGAAGGCTGTTATGTTCTTATGTATTGCATATTAGAAGGGAAGGCATGGGTAATAGCAAATGTTTACATACCGCCACCCTTTAAAACAGAGGTCCTACTTAAAATTCATGATCTTGCCCTTAATGCGGGGGATAAATCACTTTTGGTATTTGGAGATTTTAACAATGTAATGGCTGGTGAATTAGATAGATGTACAGTCGTGGCCAAAAGTTTTGAGAATAACACAAATATTAGTTTTCACAAAGTTTGCTGCTAAACTGCTTTTAGATCTTTGTTTCAGTTGTTTCTGTGATGTAGTGAAATATAATTACGGGGCGGAGCCTGCACCGGAGCTGGATGGCAGCTTGAAGTGCAGCTCTGCTGTGTAAGAAGCCCTCACAGCCTTAATCAACCAGCGATTTGGACCCAAAATGGTCAAGATAGGTGGCCCCAGACCCGGGGACTCGCAGGGGCACAACAAGGAAGAAATTCCAAAAGAATCCATGGATAAATTCCTGAAGAAAGCCGCTCAAGTTCATGTGGCTAAAGAATCCAAGATGGCGCCCGGCACGCCGAGAGCAGCAGGGAACAGTGTGAAAGCTGCAGCTGCATTTGAGAAGGTAAGGGAGGCCTCCCCCGGGAATGACACCCTGCCTATCTCCAGAGCGTTCCTAAAAGATGCTCTGTAGGAAGCACTGGAACCCCTGAGAACCGATCTGACCTCTATTAAAGAAGACATGTGCCACATAGGAAGGAGGGTAGAGGTTTTAGAAGACACACAAGCGGCGATCATATCGCATCAAAATAATGTCGCCTCCACTATATCCCAACACCAGAAGCACCTAAACTCCCTGTATACACTCCTGGAGGACCAGGAGAACAGGGGAAGACGCAATAACCTGCGATTTAGGGGCATACCTGAAACAGTGGGCATAGATGGATTACATGAAGCTGTAACAAACATATGCATGCAGCTACTAGGCCCAGATTCATCACATGAAATAATCATAGAAAGGGCGCACAGAGCACTTCGCCCTAAACCCCAACCATCAGAACCTCCAAGAGATGTTATTTGCAAATTTTTGCATTACCCTGTTAAGGACGCTATAATGAATAAAGCAAGGAACGCCCCTCAAATAAATGTGGATGATTGTCCTATCTCAATATTTCAGGACTTGGCACAAACCACCTTAAAGAAAAGAAGAGCCTTGAAACCACTAACTGAGTGGCTACGTGAGAACAAAGTGATGTATAAGTGGCTATTCCCTTTGGCCTGTCCTTTCTCTTCATGGGTCAGAGATTTTCCATCTCATCTTTTCAGGATTTGACCAAAGCATTTGACATCCTGCAAATAGATCATCTCCACATTGAAAATTGGGACATTATTCAAGAAAATATAACAGCAACTAATCTTCCTTCAATTGCACCGTGGGAGACTCCTCGTCCGGCTAAATCCCAAAGATCAAAAAGAGGCCGCAACTCCTCCACGCCAAGACGCCTTCCTCTCAATGAAGATTAAAGGACTCCTTATATAATACATCCTAGACCTCCATCATATAAGTATTAGTGCTTTTGCACATGTTTTTCCTTTACTAAATAATCTCACTCAGGACATTATGTCTTTGTCTCTGAAAATATACTCATTATTGTATTATCATTCCCCCCACCTGTTCTTGTACCTATCAGGTTCCATATTATGATCCCAACGAGGGTGACACATTACGTCACAATATGTTGTGTTCTCCCCCTCTCCTACTAAACCATTTGAGCATATTTGCTCTAATTCTCAAAGTTAATGATTTCATTCACTGTAATGTTTTTCATTTTTGCTGTTTATTCTCTGTTTTGATGACAGGTTCTCCCCAGTATCTAAGAGGTGTTCCGTTGGGGGAATGTGCCTTCTCTGGAACCCTGATGCTCCACCAAGGGAGGCTAAGTACCTACAATTTCTCCCCACACAGGTTATGTCAAAGCATACAACAGACTGATTTTCATATGGTAGATGGCTGAACTATGCGTAGCCTCCTTTAACGTTAAGGGATTTCATGCCCCTGCTAAGCGTAGCCAGATCTTTTCCCATATGAAAAATGAGAAATGCTCAGTCTTGATGCTTCAAGAAACTCACTTTAGGTTTAATAAATACCCTAATCTCTCCCGATCCCTATTTCCACAGTGGTTCCATTGTGGTTCTGACTCAGCAGCGTCTAGAGGTGTTAGCATCGGGTTCCGGAGGGGACTCCCTTTCACATATGTGTGGCACATTCAAGATGCAGACGGTAGATATATTCTTCTAAAGGGAACTATTGCTAATCAACTATACACATTCGCTAATGTATACGCCCCTAACGTTAATCAAGTTTCATGGCTAATAGAGATGCTCTCCCTTCTAGAGTCATATAAGGAGGGTGTGGTACTGCTGGGAGGTGATCTAAACATAACATTGGACCCTTCAGTAGATTCAACTTCCAAGAAATCTGCAATTTCTTATAGAGCCCTAAAACACCTGAGAAAAAAATTGCAACATAACGCATTTATTGATAGTTGGCGTATCTTCAACCCAACCAGACGGGACTACACCTTCTTCTCCTCACCCCACCAGTCATACCACAGATTGGACTATATATTTGTATCCAAAGAACATCTCGGCCTGTGTACTCAGTCCCATATTGGTAACATGATTCTTTCGGATCATGCGCCGGTTTTTCTAACCATACTAGCTCCTTCAATGGAACCTAGAGCATTTAGGTGGAGATTAAATGAACAACTTATATCCACGGAGGAAAATGTAAAGATCACAAAGTCTTCACTAGAATAATTTTTCTCCTTTAATGCCCTACCTGGAACTTCTCCACATATTCTGTGGGACACCCTTAAGGCATATATGAGGGGTCAATTCATATGCAGAGGAGCTAAAATAAAAAAAGAGAGAAAAAAACAAATAGAAGAGCTTCTGTCCAACATTCAGCGCCTAGAATCCCTACATAAAAAATCCCTACTGAAATCACACCTTGATGAGCTTTCTGAAGTGAAAGCAAGGCTGAAAAACATCCTCAACACGACCTCGGCTAAGTTTTACCTACATTCACAGTACAAATACTACGCACACGGGGATAAAGCATCCAAATTTATGATGCAACGCATAAAACAAAGGAGATCCCATAATTATATTCATAAGATTAAAACCTCAGACAAAAGATAAGTATTTACTACCCCAGAAATAGCAAAACAGTTTCAAAAATGTTACTACTCCCTATATAACATAAAGGAAACTAAGGACATAAGTAATATCTCCCCTCCGCCTTCTCCAGAAAAATCAGTCGAGAACTACCTTGCCTCACTATCTTTACCAAAACTATCGGACAACCAATCCCAGACTCTTCAAGCACCAATTACACTAGATGAGATCATGATAGCTATTAAACAACTACCAAAGGGGAAAAGTCCAGGCCCAGATGGTTATCCTGCTTTATACTATCGGACATTTAGAAATATACTAGGCCCCTACTTACTATCTGTTTTCAATAGCTCCCTGTCTGGTGTCCCCCTCTCTTCAGATATGACCAGGACAAATATCACAATTATTCCAAAGGAAGGGAAAGATAGTTCTCTTTGTGCTAACTATCGCCCTATTTCCCTATTAAATTTAGACTTGAAATTACTAGCAAAAATTTTGGCTACACGACTCTCTGGTTTTCTCCCATCCTTAGTTAAGAATGATCAAGTTGGCTTCGTCCGTGGTAGGGAGGGCAGAGATAACACTGCCAAGGTCTTGAATGCAATATATTATGCTAAAAAAAAGAGGTCATCCTCTGGTCCTCCTTAGCACGGACGCAGAAAAAGCCTTCGATAGGGTTAGCTAGGATTACATGACTGAAGTACTTAGGGCCTTTAATGTTCCTGAACCTTATATCAAAGCTATATTATCCTTATATACTAATGCTTCAGCTTCTATTATCATAAATGATACGTTGTCCCCGCCCTTCAGGATCCGCAACGGCACCAGACAGGGATGCCCACTCTCACCACTGATCTTTGTGTTGATCATGGAAACACTACTACAGTCGCTTAGAAATGAGAAAGGGATATAAGGCATCAAAATGGACCAACAAGAACATAAGGTGGCTGCGTTCGCAGATGACCTCCTGATACTGAATACCAATCCAACAAAAGCCCTCCCTCTAATATATAACATCCTGGAACAGTTTAGTCTTCATTCTGATTTTAAAATCAATATGAGCAAGTCACATATTTTAAGCATTGATCTCCCTCCCTCACTTAGGAAAGTCTTAAAAGATAGTTCCCCTTTTAATTGGGATACCCCCTACATTACCTACCTGGGAGTTAAGATTGGCCCAGATCCCACCACATTATTCCATTTGAACTATTCTGCCCTCATGAAATCGATTAGCGACCAGCTGTTAATTTTAAAGAATCCCCCGCTTTCCTGGTTTGGTAGGAAAAATATAGTCACTTCACTGGTATTACCTAGACTGACCTACTTACAACAGGTCTTGCCTATTCCAGTCCCCAAAACATACTATGTCAGACTTAAAAGGGAAATTAGCAAGTTTGTTTGGGATGGGAAGAGGGCTCGACTAGCTTGCTCTGTTCTCTGTAGACCTAAAGATAAAGGAGGGATTGGACTCCCGGACCCTGAGCTTTATGGGAAAGCTGTGTCATTATCTAGAGTAGTGGACTGGCTGACAGGCCCTATAGAAAAGTCCTGGGTCTTCATGGAACAGTGTGAATTTGGCTTGAGTATCTCCGGCCTTTTGGTGGGAATGGAAAAATTCCCTGCCCAAAATAAATCACTTAATCCAATTGTAAGGGCGACGTTGTCGACATGGAATTGGCTCCAGAATACACAGTACATGATACCCCTCCCTTCACCTTTACTTCAGATAAGAGACATCATAGCTCATGCTTCTTCAGACTTAAGAGACTGTTTACCTATATCAATTAGGAATTCCACTATCAAAGTTCTTTCCCTATTTGGGGATGAGGGAAGGGTAATGAATAGCAAAGAGATCTTACATATGTTCCCAGAATACAAACCCTTCCCACAACTAATATCCTTTCTCCGATCATTCATCACTAAAAATGTACCTTTAGAATCTCTCTTACGACCTCTAATGTGGTTTGAGAGTTTGCTGGTCAACCATTCAAGACATAGTAAACTAATATCCCAACTATATAAAAAGCTCAACTCACCCATTAATATGGCTAAACCAGCTTTCATAGGGCAATGGGAAAAGGATCTAGGTGTTGGATTCTCTCAGGCAGAGATCTTGCAATTGTTATTAATACCACATAGGACGTCCAGATGTGTCCGTACCCAAGAAAACAGCTATAAAGTCTTAACTCGTTGGTATAGGACTCCAGACATCACTTGTAGATATAGTTTGACGGGGTCGGACACATGTTGGCGGTGTATAGAACATAGAGGGTCATTCTACCACATCTGGTGGTCTTGCCCACTAATACAGAGATGGTGGACTGAAATCTTTAATTTAGCCAACAAAATTTGTAATTTAATGGCTCCAATATCCCCACAATTGGCACTTCTAGGTTCTTGTCCTTCCTCATATAAAGGGAAACCCACCAAACTCTTTTATTGTATGTTAAGTGCAGCACGTCTACTTGTTCCGAAATTTTGGTTGGCAACTGAAGTTCCCTCCATATCTCAGTGGATAGAGAAAGTAGATCAGATCTACAGATTTGAGGAGATAGCAGCTTGGGAAGACAGAAAGTTCTCATCCTTTAAATCTGGCTGGAGCGCCTGGACCAAATACAGGAACTTCAGCTAGAAACCATGTAAGGACAGACCTCTCTTTGACAACTTTTGTGTATTGAGATATGGAGCAATTCTATTTCCCCTCTGGGATATACCATAAATTTCCTGTGAACGGATATAATTGACGACTAAGATAGTAATTATTGCAGGGCTCACTGCCTTTTACTACCTTCCATGGCTTACAATTCTATTGTACTTAAAATGTCACTTTACCTGTCATCATCTTAACCTGTATTCAGTATAACATGTACTTCATTTGTATGTTCTATATGTTTTTCAATAAAAAAAAAAGAAAAAAAAAAAAAAAAGAAATATAATTACACGCACTTCATACGTTTCAAAGGCTTTTATCGACAATTACATGACATTTATGCAAAGAGTCAGTATTTGCAGTGTTGGGCCTTCTTTTTCAGGACCTCTGCAATTTGACTGGGCATGCTCTCAATCAACTTCTGGGCCAATTCCTGACTGATAGCAACCCATTCTTTCATAATCACTTCTTGGAGTTTGTCAGAATTAGTGGGGTTTTGTTTGTCCACCCGCCTCTTGAGGATTGACCACAAGTTCTCAATGGGATTAAGATCTGGGGAGTTTCCAGGCCATGGACCCAAAATGTCAAAGTTTTGGTCCCCGAGCCACTTAGTTATCACTTTTGCCTTATGGCACGGTGCTCCATCATGCTAGAAAATGCATTGTTCTTCACCAAACTGTTGTTGGATTGTTGGAAGAAGTTGCTGTTGGAGGGTGTTTTGGTACCATTCTTTATTCATGGCTGTGTTTTTGGGCAAAATTGTGAGTGAGCCCACTCCCTTGGATGAGAAGCAACCCCACACATGAATGGTCTCAGGATTCTTTACTGTTGGCATGACACAGGACCGATGGTAGCGCTCACCTTTTCTTCTCCAGGCAAGCCTTTTTCCAGATGCCCCAAACAATCGGAAAGAGGCTTCATCGGAGAATATGACTTTGCCCCAGTCCTCAGCAGTCCATTCACCAAACTTTCTGCAGAAGATCAATCTGTCCCTGATGTTTTTTTTGGAGAGAAGTGGCTTCTTTGCTGGCCTTCTTGACACCAGGCCATCTTCCAAAAGTCTTCGCCTCACTGTGCGTGCAGATGCGCTCACACCTGCCTGCTGCCATTCCTGAGCAAGCTCTGCACTGGTGGCACTCCGATCCCGCAGCTGAATCCTCTTTAGGAGACGATCCTGGCGCTTGCTGGACTTTCTTGGATGCCCTGAAGCCTTCTTAACAAGAATTGAACCTCTTTCCTTGAAGTTCTTGATGATCCTATAAATTGTTGATTGAGGTGCAATCTTAGTAGCCACAATATCCTTGCCTGTGAAGCCATTTTTATGCAACGCAATGATGGCTGCACGCGTTTCTTTGCATGTCACCATGGTTAACAATGGAAATACAATGATTTCAAGCATCACCCTCCTTTTAACATGTCAAGTCTGCCATTTTAACCCAATCAGCCTGACATAATGATCTCCAGCCTTGTGCTCGTCAACATTCTCACCTGAGTTAACAAGACGATTACTGAAATGATATCAGCAGGTCCTTTAATGACAGCAATGAAATGCAGTGGAAAGGTTCTTTTAGGATTGAGCTAATTTTAATTTTCATGGCATAGAAGGACTATACAATTCATTTGATCACTCTTCATAACATTCTGGAGTATATGCAAATTGCTATTATAAAAACCTAAAGTATAACTGTCGTATATATTTTTTGGGAGTATTGGATTGTGGTGATTAATATCTCCTTGGTGGCCCTATTTCAACTTTTCACTGGTATTCAATTACCCCTTGTGAGGAATATGGATTAATATTTACTGTCAGCCATGTCCTCACACCCCCATTTGCTGACAGATAGTGGAGGTAGTGAACTCCACAGGAGGGCCCTGCTTCAAAGCCCCAGGCCTGATTGTCATCTGATGCACCTCTTGGCATGTTCAGTGTACATGCAAAATTAGTTTCTACCCCCCCAGGGGGTCCAGGCTTCAAGGAGAAGGTCACACCTCACCTCCACCAGTTTGGAGCCAACTGAATCCTGCAGGAAAACCCCCAGCAGGGGGTATCCGCCCTTGCCCCGGATCAATGAAACCTCCCAGACATGTTGGCACCTACTTTTCATAAGGAATTATGAACCGCCTGGCCATCGCAGGCGCAAACCGGATACATATTTGTGTCCCGGTGGCCACGAGGTACGTTCCCATGGTCTTTGGTAATGGGACAAGGTCAGGGTAGGGAGATATCCGTATCTCCCCATAGAAATCACATAACGGTACCAGGTTTGGGCTCTACTTGTAGCCGGAACCCAGGCAGATCCATTGGTCCCAGAACCATCTCCCTATGACCCTCTGGTCTGGAGCAATGAACCCTAAAAGAGTTTTGTTGGTCATTTGCTGCCAGCCCAGAAGAGGGGGAGTGGACCTCTCCCTGAGGCCGGGAGGGGAGAGGCTGGCTACAGGTTAAAAGTCTGGTGCCAGCAAGTAGGCGCGTCTTTCTCTGAAGAGGGGTCACATCCTACAAATGTGTTTAGAGGGACCCAGGAAATAGCTGAGATCACGGCCCTTCATGTGGACTCCAGCAAAGAACATCTCAAAGGAACTTTCATCTTACCCGGTAACTGACTTTTACACTGCTTAACCCTGTTGTACCCATATAACCTGTAATCTGTAACCTCAGACCACTGTATATATTGTCTGTGTATATTGTGTTAAATCTAGTGTGCCCATACGGCGATTAAATCTATAATTTAATCTTGTGCTGTCTTGTATCTCGATCACGAATCCCCACGTCCGTGTTTTGGCCTAGTTATAAGCTACCGCGGGTTGGTTTCTGACCCTATATAATCCCGTTAGCGGACCGGGCTTATATCAAACTAGAACTGGTGGCAGATACCCAGGCTGAGGAGTCGCTGTTTCACTGCGGCAGTGAAAAGGCTCTCTCAGCTTGTTGCCTCTCTGTGCCCGCGTGGACAGGAGGTGTGTGTAAGCTATACCAACCTGACCTTACGTGCTCCACTGGAGGGCGTAACTTCACGTTTTTGGTAGACCTGTGACCATACCACGTCTCGTGAGCTCAACGTAGTTGACGTCAAGTGGGCACGAGGTGTGGTATTCATCACACCCCTTAATTCCACATTTCTGTTCCCTGTACTGCCTACTTTTACCTGTGCTAAAAATAGGGTTGCTAGGCATGGTCCGTCTATCTGTTGAAGGACGGAGGACGCAGAAGCAGGCTGCGTGCAAGGTCAGATTACTGACAGCCAGGGACTGTAAGTAAATTATTAAAGCCAGGTCCTCCCCAGCAACTGATAACAGTGCCTGGGCTGTGTGCACTTCTCCCTGTCCCTGCGCTTGGCAGACGCTCCCTCACTCAGCAGAGCTGGAGAATGCAGAGTTCAATCAGCGCAGACCAGGGAAGGGAGATCTGCCATATGCTCAGTGTATAAATGAAAGCAACATGTGGTAAGAGTACCCCTTTGTGCTGCAGGAGATTAACCCTTTAGGGGGGAGGGCTCTGGTTACTGACACTTTTGGGGGGCTATTGTTACTGGTTAGTGAGGGCAGGTGGGAATAGCCTCAGGGTGCCGGCCATCTTAACTCGATAGTGAAATAACAGTTTTATGCAGACTGGTTGCTAAGGGCTGAATCTTATTAAATATGGGGTAAGTCAGTCTAATAGTAACTGATTCTGGAATATCATGTTATTAGTAACTACATATATGAAAATTGAAATTAGGGTCTAAGTGTGACAGTTATCCTTTAAGCAGCAACTTTTCCAATTTCCAATATTTATCTAATTCTCAAAACTTTTGGCCACGACTGTAGATTAGGGGAAATACAGAGGAAATGCACGGGATCTAAATTAAAAAGTATCACAGAAGAATTAGGTTGGATTGATATTTGGAGAGTAATGTATCCAGGGTTAAAGAGATACTCATGTTTTTCTAAAACGCATAGGAGTTTATCACGGATTGACTTAGTTTTTACAAATAATAAAGGTTCACTGGACATTGAACGAGTTAGGTATGGACAACGTGGTATTTCGGATCACAACCCTATTATCACAAGCTTAAAAATGTCTAGAAGGGGAAAAAAAAGAGGGATGAATATAAGTATAGGATGGATAAATATAATGGGAATACACGATAGGATTTCGAGAGAGATCAGGGAAGGGTAGAGGGGGGGGGGGGCAAGAGAACGTTTTCTTTTTTTTTCCAAACGGAGGAAAGAGCAGCTGGGGAAGGAGGGTGGGTAATATGCAAAGTTATGTATGTATGCATGTGGTTCTATAATACATTAAGCGACATGCTGTTTTATAATGTAATACAATTAAGTGATTGTTGAAGTTGTATGGACTTTGAAAAAATAATAAAGATTAATAAAAAATAAAAAAAAATTAAAATCTGCCAAAAAAGTGAAAATTTTGTAATTGCATCTCCATTTTCCTTTAATTCTTGTTGAACACCTAAAGGGTTAACAAAGTTTGTAAAATCAGTTTTGAGTAACTTGATGGGTGTAGTCTCTACAATGGGGTCATTTATGGGGGGTTTCCACTATGTAAGCCCCACAAAGTGACTTCACACCTGAACTGGTCCTTAAAAAGTAGGTTTTGGAAATTTTCTTAAAATTTTTAAAAATTGCTTCTAAAATTCTAAACCTTCTAACGTTCTAAAAAAAAATGACATTTACAAAATTATGTCAACATAAAGTAGACAAATGGGGAATGTTAGGTAATTGCTAATTTTTCTAAATTGGTAGGAGCAGAGCTGGAGACCCTGATCAGCTCTGCATGTGTGTAATGCCCCCACGGGTGGCTGTTTTCCCCTACAACTGGGGCTTCTGTGGATGCTCCAGTTACATTTTAAACAGTGCAAAAAAAAAAAAAAAGTCTGTGTCCTCTAGACGTCTTTTAATGACCTCTTGGGGTACATATTATGCGGCAAAAATAAATTAAAATATAAGGAAAAAACATTAAATAAATAAAATGCTAATAAAAATGTAAACAAATGTTTTAAATGCCGTCACTAATAGAAACCATCACCATAGTCGCCCCCTTCACTCAAACCTATACATGTTACATAATAAAACGATCATCACAAAATAAGGAACCCATTGCAATAATAAATTTTTGTGTCACTTTTAATATTTAAGAAATAAAAAGCTATAATAAAAAAAAAATTACTTCTTAATAAGAACCAGTGGGTTTCCCCAAATTAAACCTAAAAAAAAGGAAAAAAATAATCTCTAAAAAACACATGCTAATAAAAAGTACTAAGTGTCAAGTAAAAAACATCGCAAAAATTATTTTGGGAGTGAAACAAATAAAAAAGTTAGGGTCACTAAACCATCATGTGCACAAAATCATGAAAAATTGCCTGGACATTCAGGCCTTTTTTAGAGTGGGTCATGAAAGGGCTAAAAACTGCACCAGCGCCTTACATGTACGGCGCTGGTAGCGAAGAGGTTAAGATACAATCTCTGATACAATAATAGGCCTCAAACAGCTAGGAGAAAAAAAAAAATCAAAGCTGCCTTTAGAGCCAATCACTGGCCACAAAGGTTTTTTTCTTTGATTCAAAACCTCATAAACTTTATTGATGACATGGGGGTTGAGCCTCAAGAATATTTTCCTCTGGTGGATCCCAGGAACCCCAGTGTGAGGGCTTATTCACACGGCCGTTGTGGTTCCATTCTGTGCATTGGGGACCGCAATTTGCAGCCCCCAATGCACGGGCAACGTCCGTGCCGCGGCCGGGACAGATTGAAACTCATTCAACTGGAATGGGTCTATGATCCGTCCGCACCGCAAAAAAATAGAGCAAGTTCTATTTCTTTGTGGTGTGGAGACATGAACAGAAACACCACCGAAGAACTCCTTAGTGATTTTGTGGGATTCCAATCTGTGCTTCCGTTCAGTATCTCCGTGATTGCAGACCCATTCAAGTGAATGGGTCCGCATCCGTGATGCTGAGTGCACGCGGGCCGATGCCCATGTATTGCGGACCCGTCGTATGCGGGCCACAATACGGCCACAGAACCACAATGGCCGTGTGAACAAGCCCTGACACTGTGTATTAACAACTAGTGTTCCAGCCTGACCACACTAGTTGTGTTCCAGCCTCACAATAGAATGATAGAAATGGCTGCAGCTCTTACCTCTGACTTTAATCCACGAAGCACGGAAACAAAGCCAGAACTGGGCCTAATAGAATATCCAATAGAAAGAGAGAATCCAGCTTCTTGTGGAGTAAAAAACAGTTCTTTATTGGCTCATCACGGATCCGTTTGATGTTGACTCAATGTGGTGCGGTTGCGGGCGGATCCGTCCCCTGTTGACTTTCGGTGTGGGGTCGGGACGGATCTGTCTGACTAACAATTGGACTTAAACACTTTTTTTACATAGAATGCGGACGGATCCATTCTGAACGGATGCCATCGTTTGCATTTATAGGTGCGGATCCATCTGTGCGGATGGCAGACGGATCCGCACCTAACGCAGGTGTGAAAGTGGCCTAAGATATGTTCATTATGTGTATGTATGCGTCACCTGTGATACTGGATCTCCTCCCCTGGACCGCTGAATGGTTCCTCATTTTCAGACTCGCAATGTATCGGCAGCGACTTTCCACTTCGCCACTGTTCACAGAGGTGACGCATCTGTGTTTTGTGCACAGGGGATTGAAGTGGTTTCATTGCCCATAAGAGGAGGGGACCGCAGACAAAAACTCCTTAGCAGGGAGACCTTTTGGATGTTTTCACTTGATACCTGCATGCCAAAAAGGGTAAATAGAAAACATGACCTCACTCTGCAATAGAGCTAGGGCTACCTTTGCACCGGCGCTTCGGTGTCCGCCTGTGGGGTCCATATCGGGGCTCTCACAGGCGGCCCCGGGCGGATTGATTTGGCCCCAATGCATTCTGGATGGATGCGGATCCGTTCGGAGTGCATCAGTTTGGCTCCGTTCCGCCCTTATTCCGCTCTGGAGGTGGACACCGGGGTGCTGCTTGCAGCATTTTGGTGTCCGCCTGGCCGTGCGGAGCCAGGCGGATCCGTCCTGACTTGCAGTGTGGGTCAGTGGGGACGGATCCGTTTGACGTTGACTCAATATGGTGCGGTTGCGGGCGGATCCGTCCCCTGTTGACTTTCGGTGTGGGGTCGGGACGGATCCGTATGACTAACAATTGGACTTAAACACTTTTTTACATAGAATGCGGACGGATCCGTTCTGAACGGATGCCATCGTTTGCATTTATAGGTGCGGATCCATCTGTGCGGATGGCAGACGGATCCGCACCTAACGCAGGTGTGAAAGTGGCCTAAGATATGTTCATTATGTGTATGTATGCGTCACCTGTGATACTGGATCTCCTCCCCTGGACCGCTGAATGGTTCCCATTCCAGGCTCCAGGTGCGGACACTTTGCTGATTAGAGGGGGTTGGACCTTGTGCTGCATAAAAAGGAATGGTTTTAATGTGTGTTATGTCTTGATGAAGGGCTGGATTCTGTAGCCCAAAACATGTTACTACACCTTTTTCCTGTGATTTTGGTGGATTTTATACGATGAGCCAATAAAGAACTATTTTTTCCTCCACAAGAAGCTGGATTCTCTCTTTCTATTGGAGCCTCACAATAGAGGCTGGAACACAACTAGTGTTCCAGCCTTTATTGATGCTGTGATTTCCAATCAATAGACCAACAGTTGGGTCAGGAATCTTATGTGTGGTGAGCCTGCAATACACTCATGTGAAACTAGTCAGAAGCACATTTAGCTTGACTATGTGTACAATATTTGCCCAAAAAAGTGAACACCTGAACATCCTTCACACGAAAAAAAAAATGTTTCTGTTTACGGGCCGTCTTTTGTGTTCCGTATACGGAACCGTTTATTTCAATGGTTACACAAAAAAAAAACGGAATGTACTCCATATGCATTTCGTTTCCGTTTTTCCGTTTGTCCTATTATTGCCCGCAAATCACATTCCGCGACTCCATTCAAGTCAATGGGTCCGCAAAAAAAATGGAACACATAAGGAATGTACTCCTTATATCTTCCGCAACTTTCCGTTTTTGCTGAACCATCTATTGAAAATGTTATGGCCAGCCCAATTTTTTCTACGTAATTACTGCATATGGCATACGGAAAAACGGAACGGAAAAACTGAACGGAAACACAAACAACGGATCCATGAAAAACGGACCACAAAACACTTAAAAAGCCATACGGTCGTGAAAGAGGCCATAAACTCAATAATTAACAGGAGTGTTCAGATACTTTTGGCTATATAGTGCATAACTATGACTCCTATAGGTCAGATGTCAAATTCGATTGGTAATCTATGTATGCATTTCTGGTCAACATCTCCTATGCTAATATATTTAGATGTCATGTACAGCTGCCATTATTAGCATATTCTGATGTGGTCAGT
>NC_053393.1:292043952-292074124 GCF_905171765.1 Bufo bufo
GCTAATATTTTACAGTCAAAATTGCTTTTTTTTTTATTTTTATGTAATCTACTGTGACACCAGATATGAGTTGCACTGAAGTGACACTGTGCACTTGCAGGGCCTGAAACACACACATGTGCAGGCAACTGACTGCTATTATTTTACAGTCAAAATTATTTTTTTTTTTAAATGTAATCTACTGTGACAACAGATATGAGTTGCGCTGGTGACACTATGCACTTGCAGGGTCTGAAACACACACGCGTGCAGGCAACTGACTGCTAATATTTTACAGTCAAAATTTAATTTTTAATGTAATCTACTGTGACACCAGATAGGAGTTGCGCTGGTGACACTATGCTCTTGCAGGGCCTGAAACACACACGCGTGCAGGCAACTGACTGCTATTATTTTACAGTCAAAATTGCTTTTTTTTTTATTTTTATGTAATCTACTGTGACACCAGATATGAGTTGCACTGAAGTGACACTGTGCACTTGCAGGGCCTGAAACACACACATGTGCAGGCAACTGACTGCTATTATTTTACAGTCAAAAATTATTATTTTTTTAAATGTAATCTACTGTGACAACAGATATGAGTTGCGCTGGTGACACTATGCACTTGCAGGGTCTGAAACACACACGCGTGCAGGCAACTGACTACTATTATTTTACAGTCAAAATATTATTATTTTTTTAAATGTAATCTACTGTGACACCAGATATGAGTTGCACTGGTGTGACACTGTGCACGTGCAGGGCCTGAAACACAGACGCGTGCAGGCAACTGACTGCTATTATTTTACAGTCAAAATATATATATTTTTAAATGTAATCTACTGTGACACCAGATATGAGTTGCGCTGGTGACACTATGCACTTGCAGGGCCTGAAACACACACGCGTGCAGGCAACTGACTGCTATTATTTTACAGTCAAAAAATATATAATTTTTTTTATGTAATCTACTGTGACATCAGATATGAGTTGCGCTGGTGACACTATGCACTTGCAGGGCCTGAAAAACACACCCGCGCGCAGGCAACTGACTGCTATTATTTTACAGTCAAAATTGTTTTTTTTTTTTAAATGTAATCTACTGTGACAACAGATATGAGTTGCGCTGGTGACACTATGCACTTGCAGGGCCTGAAACACACACGCGTGCAGGCAACTGACTGCTATTATTTTACAGTCAAAATTGCTTTTTTAAAATTTTTATGTAATCTACTGTGACACCAGATATGAGTTGCACTGAAGTGACACTGTGCACTTGCAGGGCCTGAAACACACACATGTGCAGGCAACTGACTGCTATTATTTTACAGTCAAAATTATTATTTTTTTTAAATGTAATCTACTGTGACAACAGATATGAGTTGCGCTGGTGACACTATGCACTTGCAGGGCCTAAAACACACACGCGTGCAGGCAACTGACTGCTATTATTTTACATTCAAAATTGCTTTTTTTTTAATTTTTATGTAATCTACTGTGACACCAGATATGAGTTGCACTGAAGTGACACTGTGCACTTGCAGGGTCTGAAACACACACATGTGCAGGCAACTGACTGCTATTATTTTACAGTCAAATTTTCTTTTTATTTTTTTATGTAATCGACTGTGACACCAGATATGAGTTGCACTGAAGTGACACTGTGCACTTGCAGGGCCTGAAACACACACATGTGCAGGCAACTGACTGCTATTATTTTACAGTCAAATTTTCTTTTTCTTTTTTTATATAATCGACTGTGACACCAGATATGAGTTGCACTGGTGTGACACTGTGCACTTGCAGGGCCTAAAAAACATACACACGTTCAGGCAACTGACTGCTATTATTTTATAGTTAAAATTGTTGTTGTTTTTTAAATATAATCTACTGTGACACCAGATATGAATTGCGCTGGTGACACTATGCAGTTGCAGGGCCTGAAACACACACGCGTGCAGGCAAATGACTGCTATTATTTTACAGTCAAAATTTTATTTTTATTTTTTATGTAATCTACTGTGACACCAGATATGAGTTGCACTAGTGTGACACTGTGCACTTGCAGGGCCTGAAACACACACACGTGCAGGCAACTGACTGCTAATATTTTACAGTCAAAATTGTTTTGTTTTTTTGAAATGTAATCTACTGTGACACCACATATTAGTTGCACTGGTGTGACACTGTGCACTTGCAGGGCCTGAAACAAACACACGTGCAGGCAACTGACTGCTATTATTTTACAGTCAAAATTTATTTTTATTTTTTATGTAATCTGCTGTGACAACAGATATGCGTTGCGCTGGTGACACTGTGCACTTGCAGGGCCTGAAACACACACACGTGCAGGCAACTGACTGCAATTTTTTTATAGTTAAAATTGTTGTTGTTTTTTTAAATGTAATCTACTGTAACACCAGATATGAGTTGCGCTGGTGACACTATGCACTTGCAGGGCCTGAAACACACACGCGTGCAGGCAACTGACTGCTATTATTTTACTGTCCAAATTGTTAGTTTTTTTAAATGTAATCTACTGTGACACCAGATATGAGTTGCACTGGTGACACTATGCACTTGCAGGGCCTGAAACACACATGCGTGCAGGCAACTGACTGTTATTTTTTTACTGTCAAAATTGATGTTGTTTTTTAAATGTAATCTACTGTGACACCAGATATGAGTTGCGCTTGTGACACTATGCACTTGCAGGGCCTGAAACACACACACGTGCAGACAACTGACTGCTATTATTTTATAGTCAAAATTGTTGTTGTTTTTTAAATGTAATCTACTGTGACACCAGATACGAGTTGCGCTGGTGACACTATGCACTTGCAGGGCCTGAAACACACACGCGTGCAGGCAAATGACTGCTATTATTTTACAGTCAATTTTTTATTTTTATTTTTTCTTATGTAATCTACTGTGACACCAGATATGAGTTGCACTGGTGTGACACTGTGCACTTGCAGGGCCTGAAACATACAAACGTTCAGGCAACTGACTGCTATTATTTTATAGTTAAAATTGTTGTTGTTTTTTAAATGTAATCTACTGTGACACCAGATATGAGTTGTGCTGGTGACACTGTGCACTTGCAGGGCCTGAAACACACACACGTGCAGGCAACTGACTGCTATTATTTTATAGTCAAAATTTATTTTTATTTTTTATGTAATCTGCTGTGACAACAGATATGCGTTGCACTGGTGACACTGTGCACTTGCAGGGCCTGAAACACACACACGTGCAGGCAACTGACTGCAATTTTTTTACAGTCAAAATTGTTGTTGTTTTTTTAAATGTAATCTACTGTGACACCAGATATGAGTTGCGCTGGTGACACTATGCACTTGCAGGGCCTGAAACACACACGCGTGCAGGCAACTGACTTCTATTATTTTACAGTCAAAATTGTTAGTTTTTTAAAAATGTAATCTACTGTGACACCAGATATGAGTTGCGCTAGTGACACTATGCACTTGCAGGGCCTGAAACACACACGCGTGCATGCAACTGACTGATATTTTTTTACAGTCAAAATTGTTTTTGTTTTTTAAAATGTAATCTACTGTGACACCAGATATGAGTTGCGCTAGTGACACTATGCACTTGCAGGGCCTGAAACACACACGCGTGCATGCAACTGACTGCTATTTTTTTACAGTCAAAATTGTTTTTGTTTTTTAAATGTAATCTACTGTGACACCAGATATGAGTTGCGCTTGTGACACTATGCACTTGCAGGGCCTGAAACACACACGCGTGCAGGCAACTGACTTCTATTATTTTATAGTCAAAATTGTTAGTTTTTTTAAAATGTAATCTACTGTGACACCAGATATGAGTTGCGCTAGTGACACTATGCACTTGCAGGGCCTGAAACACACACGCGTGCATGCAACTGACTGCTATTATTTTACAATGAAAATTGTTGTTTTTAAATGTAATCTACTATGACACCAGATATGAGTTGCACTGGTGACACTATGCACTTGCAGGGCCTGAAACACATACACACGTGCAGACAACTGACTGCTATTATTTTACAGTCAAAATTGTTGTTTTTTTTTTAAATGTAATCTACTGTGACACCAGATATGAGATGCGCTGGTGACACTATGCAGTTGCAGGGCCTGAAACACACACGCGTGCAGACAAATGACTGCTATTATTTTAAAGTCAAAATTTTTAATTTTTTTTAATGTAATCTACTGTGACACCAGATATGAGTTGCACTGGTGTGACACTGTGCACTTGCAGGGCCTGAAACATACACACGTTCAGGCAACTGACTGCTATTATTTTATAGTTAAAATTGTTGTTGTTTTTTAAATGTAAACTACTGTGACACCAGATATGAGTTGTGCTGGTGACACTGTGTACTTGCAGGGCCTGAAACACACACACGTGCAGGCAACTGACTGCTATTATTTTACAGTCAAAATTATTTATTTATTTTTTTAATGTAATCTACTGTGACATCAGATATGAATTGCGCTGGTGACACTATGCAGTTGCAGGGCCTGAAACACACACGCGTGCAGCCAACTGACTGCTATTATTTTACATTAAAAATTATATATATTTTTTTATGTTATCTACTGTGACACCAGATATGAGTTGCGCTGGTGACACTGTGCACTTGCAAGGCCTGTAACACACACGCGTGCAGGCAACTGACTGCTAATATTTTACAGTCAAAATTTAATTTTTAATGTAATCTACTGTGACACCAGATAGGAGTTGCGCTGGTGACACTATGCTCTTGCAGGGCCTGAAACACACACGAGTGCAGGCAACTGACTGCTATTATTTTACAGTCAAAATTGCTTTTTTTTTTATTTTTATGTAATCTACTGTGACACCAGATATGAGTTGCACTGAAGTGACACTGTGCACTTGCAGGGCCTGAAACACACACATGTGCAGGCAACTGACTGCTATTATTTTACAGTCAAAATTATTATTTTTTTTAAATGTAATCTACTGTGACAACAGATATGAGTTGCGCTGGTGACACTATGCACTTGCAGGGTCTGAAACACACACGCGTGCAGGCAACTGACTGCTATTATTTTACAGTCAAAATATTATTATTTTTTTTAATGTAATCTACTGTGACACCAGATATGAGTTGCACTGGTGTGACACTGTGCACTTGCAGGGCCTGAAACACACACACGTGCAGGCAACTGACTGCTATTATTTTATAGTCAAAATTTATTTTTATTTTTTATGTAATCTGCTGTGACAACAGATATGCGTTGCGCTGGTGACACTGTGCACTTGCAGGGCCTGAAACACACACACGTGCAGGCAACTGACTGCAATTTTTTTACAGTCAAAATTGTTGTTGTTTTTTTAAATTTAATCTACTGTGACACCAGATATGAGTTGCGCTGGTGACACTATGCACTTGCAGGGCCTGAAACACACACGCGTGCAGGCAACTGACTTCTATTATTTTACAGTTAAAATTGTTAGTTTTTTTAAAATGTAATCTACTGTGACACCAGATATGAGTTGCGCTAGTGACACTATGCACTTGCAGGGCCTGAAACACACACGCGTGCATGCAACTGACTGCTATTTTTTTACAGTCAAAATTGTTTTTGTTTTTTAAAATGTAATCTACTGTGACACAAGATATGAGTTGCGCTTGTGACACTATGCACTTGCAGGGCCTGAAACACACACGCGTGCAGGCAACTGACTTCTATTATTTTACAGTCAAAATTGTTAGTTTTTTAAAAATGTAATCTACTGTGACACCAGATATGAGTTGCGCTAGTGACACTATGCACTTGCAGGGCCTGAAACACAAACGCGTGCATGCAACTGACTCCTATTATTTTACAATGAAAATTGTTGTTTTTAAATGTAATCTACTATGACACCAGATATGAGTTGCACTGGTGACACTATGCACTTGCAGGGCCTGAAACACATACACACGTGCAGACAACTGACTGCTATTATTTTACAGTCAAAATTGTTTTTTTTTTTTTAAATGTAATCTACTGTGACACCAGATATGAGTTGCGCTGGTGACACTATGCACTTGCAGGGCCTGAAACACACACGCGTGCAGGCAACTGACTGTTATTTTTTTACTGTCAAAATTGTTGTTGTTTTTTAAATGTAATCTACTGTGACACCAGATATGAGTTGCGCTTGTGACACTATGCACTTGCAGGGCCTGAAACACACACACGTGCAGACAACTGACTGCTATTATTTTATAGTCAAAATTGTTGTTGTTTTTTAAATGTAATCTATTGTGACATCAGATATGAGTTGCGCTGGTGACACTATGCAGTTGCAGGGCCTGAAACACACACGCGTGCAGACAAATGACTGCTATTATTTTAAAGTCAAAATTTTAATTTTTTTTAATGTAATCTACTGTGACACCAGATATGAGTTGCACTGGTGTGACACTGTGCACTTGCAGGGCCTGAAACATACACACGTTCAGGCAACTGACTGCTATTATTTTATAGTTAAAATTGTTGTTGTTTTTTAAATGTAAACTACTGTGACACCAGATATGAGTTGTGCTGGTGACACTGTGCACTTGCAGGGCCTGAAACACACACACGTGCAGGCAACTGACTGCTATTATTTTACAGTCAAAATTATATTATTTTTTTTTTTATGTAATCTACTGTGACATCAGATATGAATTGCACTGGTGTGACACTGTGCACTTGCAGGGCCTGAAACACACACACGTGCAGGCAACTGACTGCTATTATTTTACAGTCAAAATTTATTTTTATTTTTTATGTAATCTGCTGTGACAACAGATATGCGTTGCGCTGGTGACACTGTGCACTTGCAGGGCCTGAAACACACACACGTGCAGGCAACTGACTGCAATTTTTTTATAGTTAAAATTGTTGTTGTTTTTTTAAATGTAATCTACTGTAACACCAGATATGAGTTGCGCTGGTGACACTATGCACTTGCAGGGCCTAAAACACACACGCGTGCAGGCAACTGACTGCTATTATTTTACTGTCCAAATTGTTAGTTTTTTTAAATGTAATCTACTGTGACACCAGATATGAGTTGCACTGGTGACACTATGCACTTGCAGGGCCTGAAACACACATGCGTGCAGGCAACTGACTGTTATTTTTTTACTGTCAAAATTGATGTTGTTTTTTAAATGTAATCTACTGTGACACCAGATATGAGTTGCGCTTGTGACACTATGCACTTGCAGGGCCTGAAACACACACACGTGCAGACAACTGACTGCTATTATTTTATAGTCAAAATTGTTGTTGTTTTTTAAATGTAATCTACTGTGACACCAGATACGAGTTGCGCTGGTGACACTATGCACTTGCAGGGCCTGAAACACACACGCGTGCAGGCAAATGACTGCTATTATTTTACAGTCAATTTTTTATTTTTATTTTTTCTTATGTAATCTACTGTGACACCAGATATGAGTTGCACTGGTGTGACACTGTGCACTTGCAGGGCCTGAAACATACAAACGTTCAGGCAACTGACTGCTATTATTTTATAGTTAAAATTGTTGTTGTTTTTTAAATGTAATCTACTGTGACACCAGATATGAGTTGTGCTGGTGACACTGTGCACTTGCAGGGCCTGAAACACACACGCGCGCAGGCAACTGACTGCTATTATTTTACAGTCAAAATTGTTTAGTTTTTTTTTAAATGTAATCTACTGTGACACCAGATATTAGTTGCACTGGTGTGACACTGTGCACTTGCAGGGCCTGAAACACACACACGTGCAGGCAACTGACTGCTATTATTTTATAGTCAAAATTTATTTTTATTTTTTATGTAATCTGCTGTGACAACAGATATGCGTTGCACTGGTGACACTGTGCACTTGCAGGGCCTGAAACACACACACGTGCAGGCAACTGACTGCAATTTTTTTACAGTCAAAATTGTTGTTGTTTTTTTAAATGTAATCTACTGTGACACCAGATATGAGTTGCGCTGGTGACACTATGCACTTGCAGGGCCTGAAACACACACGCGTGCAGGCAACTGACTTCTATTATTTTACAGTCAAAATTGTTAGTTTTTTTAAAATGTAATCTACTGTGACACCAGATATGAGTTGCGCTAGTGACACTATGCACTTGCAGGGCCTGAAACACACACGCGTGCATGCAACTGACTGCTATTTTTTTACAGTCAAAATTGTTTTTGTTTTTTAAAATGTAATCTACTGTGACACCAGATATGAGTTGCGCTAGTGACACTATGCACTTGCAGGGCCTGAAACACACACGCGTGCATGCAACTGACTGCTATTTTTTTACAGTCAAAATTGTTTTTGTTTTTTAAATGTAATCTACTGTGACACCAGATATGAGTTGCGCTTGTGACACTATGCACTTGCAGGGCCTGAAACACACACGCGTGCAGGCAACTGACTTCTATTATTTTACAGTCAAAATTGTTCGTTTTTTTAAAATGTAATCTACTGTGACACCAGATATGAGTTGCGCTAGTGACACTATGCACTTGCAGGGCCTGAAACACACACGCGTGCATGCAACTGACTGCTATTATTTTACAATGAAAATTGTTGTTTTTAAATGTAATCTACTATGACACCAGATATGAGTTGCACTGGTGACACTATGCACTTGCAGGGCCTGAAACACATACACACGTGCAGACAACTGACTGCTATTATTTTACAGTCAAAATTGTTTTTTTTTTTTTAAATGTAATCTACTGTGACACCAGATATGAGTTGCGCTGGTGACACTATGCACTTGCAGGGCCTGAAACACACACGCGTGCAGGCAACTGACTGTTATTTTTTTACTGTCAAAATTGTTGTTGTTTTTTAAATGTAATCTACTGTGACACCAGATATGAGTTGCGCTTGTGACACTATGCACTTGCAGGGCCTGAAACACACACACGTGCAGACAACTGACTGCTATTATTTTATAGTCAAAATTGTTGTTGTTTTTTAAATGTAATCTATTGTGACATCAGATATGAGTTGCGCTGGTGACACTATGCAGTTGCAGGGCCTGAAACACACACGCGTGCAGACAAATGACTGCTATTATTTTAAAGTCAAAATTTTTAATTTTTTTTAATGTAATCTACTGTGACACCAGATATGAGTTGCACTGGTGTGACACTGTGCACTTGCAGGGCCTGAAACATACACACGTTCAGGCAACTGACTGCTATTATTTTATAGTTAAAATTGTTGTTGTTTTTTAAATGAAAACTACTGTGACACCAGATATGAGTTGTGCTGGTGACACTGTGCACTTGCAGGGCCTGAAACACACACACGTGCAGGCAACTGACTGCTATTATTTTACAGTCAAAATTTTTATTATTTTTTTTTAATGTAATCTACTGTGACATCAGATATGAATTGCACTGGTGTGACACTGTGCACTTGCAGGGCCTGAAACACACACACGTGCAGGCAACTGACTGCTATTATTTTACAGTCAAAATTTATTTTTATTTTTTATGTAATCTGCTGTGACAACAGATATGCGTTGCGCTGGTGACACTGTGCACTTGCAGGGCCTGAAACACACACACGTGCAGCCAACTGACTGCTATTATTTTATAGTTAAAATTGTTGTTGTTTTTTTAAATGTAATCTACTGTAACACCAGATATGAGTTGCGCTGGTGACACTATGCACTTGCAGGGCCTAAAACACACACGCGTGCAGGCAACTGACTGCTATTATTTTACTGTCCAAATTGTTAGTTTTTTTAAATGTAATCTACTGTGACACCAGATATGAGTTGCACTGGTGACACTATGCACTTGCAGGGCCTGAAACACACATGCGTGCAGGCAACTGACTGTTATTTTTTTACTGTCAAATTTGATGTTGTTTTTTAAATGTAATCTACTGTGACACCAGATATGAGTTGCGCTTGTGACACTATGCACTTGCAGGGCCTGAAACACACACACGTGCAGACAACTGACTGCTATTATTTTATAGTCAAAATTGTTGTTGTTTTTTAAATGTAATCTACTGTGACACCAGATACGAGTTGCGCTGGTGACACTATGCACTTGCAGGGCCTGAAACACACACGCGTGCAGGCAAATGACTGCTATTATTTTACAGTCAATTTTTTATTTTTATTTTTTCTTATGTAATTTACTGTGACACCAGATATGAGTTGCACTGGTGTGACACTGTGCACTTGCAGGGCCTGAAACATACAAACGTTCAGGCAACTGACTGCTATTATTTTATAGTTAAAATTGTTGTTGTTTTTTAAATGTAATCTACTGTGACACCAGATATGAGTTGTGCTGGTGACACTGTGCACTTGCAGGGCCTGAAACACACACGCGCGCAGGCAACTGACTGCTATTATTTTACAGTCAAAATTGTTTAGTTTTTTTTTAAATGTAATCTACTGTGACACCAGATATTAGTTGCACTGGTGTGACACTGTGCACTTGCAGGGCCTGAAACACACACACGTGCAGGCAACTGACTGCTATTATTTTATAGTCAAAATTTATTTTTATTTTTTATGTAATCTGCTGTGACAACAGATATGCGTTGCACTGGTGACACTGTGCACTTGCAGGGCCTGAAACACACACACGTGCAGGCAACTGACTGCAATTTTTTTACAGTCAAAATTGTTGTTGTTTTTTTAAATGTAATCTACTGTGACACCAGATATGAGTTGCGCTGGTGACACTATGCACTTGCAGGGCCTGAAACACACACGCGTGCAGGCAACTGACTTCTATTATTTTACAGTCAAAATTGTTAGTTTTTTTAAAATGTAATCTACTGTGACACCAGATATGAGTTGCGCTAGTGACACTATGCACTTGCAGGGCCTGAAACACACACGCGTGCATGCAACTGACTGCTATTTTTTTACAGTCCAAAATTGTTTTTGTTTTTTAAAATGTAATCTACTGTGACACCAGATATGAGTTGCGCTAGTGACACTATGCACTTGCAGGGCCTGAAACACACACGCGTGCATGCAACTGACTGCTATTTTTTTACAGTCAAAATTGTTTTTGTTTTTTAAATGTAATCTACTGTGACACCAGATATGAGTTGCGCTTGTGACACTATGCACTTGCAGGGCCTGAAACACACACGCGTGCAGGCAACTGACTTCTATTATTTTACAGTCAAAATTGTTCGTTTTTTTAAAATGTAATCTACTGTGACACCAGATATGAGTTGCGCTAGTGACACTATGCACTTGCAGGGCCTGAAACACACACGCGTGCATGCAACTGACTGCTATTATTTTACAATGAAAATTGTTGTTTTTAAATGTAATCTACTATGACACCAGATATGAGTTGCACTGGTGACACTATGCACTTGCAGGGCCTGAAACACATACACACGTGCAGACAACTGACTGCTATTATTTTACAGTCAAAATTGTTGTTGTTTTTTTAAATGTAATCTACTGTGACACCAGATATGAGTTGCGCTGGTGACACTATGCACTTGCAGGGCCTGAAACACACACGCGTGCAGGCAACTGACTGTTATTTTTTTACTGTCAAAATTGTTGTTGTTTTTTAAATGTAATCTACTGTGACACCAGATATGAGTTGCGCTTGTGACACTATGCACTTGCAGGGCCTGAAACACACACACGTGCAGACAACTGACTGCTATTATTTTATAGTCAAAATTGTTGTTGTTTTTTAAATGTAATCTATTGTGACATCAGATATGAGTTGCGCTGGTGACACTATGCAGTTGCAGGGCCTGAAACACACACGCGTGCAGACAAATGACTGCTATTATTTTAAAGTCAAAATGTTTAATTTTTTTTAATGTAATCTACTGTGACACCAGATATGAGTTGCACTGGTGTGACACTGTGCACTTGCAGGGCCTGAAACATACACACGTTCAGGCAACTGACTGCTATTATTTTATAGTTAAAATTGTTGTTGTTTTTTAAATGTAAACTACTGTGACACCAGATATGAGTTGTGCTGGTGACTCTGTGCACTTGCAGGGCCTGAAACACACACACGTGCAGGCAACTGACTGCTATTATTTTACAGTCAAAATTTTTATTTATTTTTTTTAATGTAATCTACTGTGACATCAGATATGAATTGCGCTGGTGACACTATGCAGTTGCAGGGCCTGAAACACACACGCGTGCAGCCAACTGACTGCTATTATTTTACAGTCAAAATATATATATTTTTAAATGTAATCTACTGTGACACCAGATATGAGTTGCGCTGGTGACACTATGCACTTGCAGGGCCTGAAACACACACGCGTGCAGGCAACTGGCTGCTATTATTTTACAGTCAAAATATATATAATTTTTTTTATGTAATCTACTGTGACATCAGATATGAGTTGCGCTGGTGACACTATGCACTTGCAGGGCCTGAAAAACACACGCGTGCAGGCAACTGACTGCTATTATTTTACAGTCAAAATTGCTTTTTTTAATTTTTATGTAATCTACTGTGACACCAGATATGAGTTGCACTGATGTGACACTGTGCACTTGCAGGGCCTGAAACACACACATGTGCAGGCAACTGACTGCTATTATTTTACAGTCAAAATTGTTTTTTTTTTAAAATGTAATCTACTGTGACAACAGATATGAATTGCGCTGGTGACACTATGCACTTGCAGGGCCTGAAACACACACGCGTGCAGGCAACTGACTGCTATTATTTTACAGTCAAAATTGCTTTTTTTAATTTTTATGTAATCTACTGTGACACCAGATATGAGTTGCACTGATGTGACACTGTGCACTTGCAGGGCCTGAAACACACACATGTGCAGGCAACTGACTGCTATTATTTTACAGTCAAAATTATATATATTTTTAAATGTAATCTACTGTGACAACAGATATGAGTTGCGCTGGTGACACTATGCACTTGCAGGGCCTAAAACACACACGCGTGCAGGCAACTGACTGCTATTATTTTACAGTCAAAATTGCTGTTTTTTTTATTTTTATGTAATCTACTGTGACACCAGATATGAGTTGCACTGAAGTGACACTGTGCACTTGCAGGGCATGAAACACACACACGTGCAGGCAACTGACTGCAATTTTTTTATAGTCAAAATTATTGTTGTTTTTTTAAATGTAATCTACTGTAACACCAGATATGAGTTGCACTGGTGACACTATGCACTTGCAGGGCCTAAAACACACACGCGTGCAGGCAACTGACTGCTATTATTTTACAGTCAAAATTGCTGTTTTTTTTTTTTTTATGTAATCTACTGTGACACCAGATATGAGTTGCACTGAAGTGACACTGTGCACTTGCAGGGCCTGAAACACACACACGTGCAGGCAACTGACTGCAATTTTTTTATAGTCAAAATTATTGTTGTTTTTTTAAATGTAATCTACTGTAACACCAGATATGAGTTGCACTGGTGACACTATGCACTTGCAGGGCCTGAAACACACACGCGTGCAGGCAACTGACTGTTATTTTTTTACTGTCAAAATTGATGTTGTTTTTTAAATGTAATCTACTGTGACACCAGATATGAGTTGCGCTTGTGACACTATGCACTTGCAGGGCCTGAAACACACACAAGTGCAGACAACTGACTGCTATTATTTTATAGTCAAAATTGTTGTTGTTTTTTAAATGTAATCTACTGTGACACCAGAAACGAGTTGCGCTGGTGACACTATGCACTTGCAGGGCCTGAAACACACACGCGGGCAGGCAAATGACTGCTATTATTTTACAGTTAATTTTATTTTATTTTTTTTTCTTATGTAATCTACTGTGACACCAGATATGAGTTGCACTGGTGTGACACTGTGCACATGCAGGGCCTGAAACATACACACGTTCAGGCAACTGACTGCTATTATTTTATAGTTAAAATTGTTGTTGTTTTTTAAATGTAATCTACTGTGACACCAGATATGAGTTGTGCTGGTGACACTGTGCACTTGCAGGGCCTGAAACACACACGCGTGCAGGCAACTGACTGCTATTATTTTACAGTCAAAATTGTTTTGTTTTTTTGAAATGTAATCTACTGTGACACCAGATATTAGTTGCACTGGTGTGACAATGTGCACGTGCAGGGCCTGAAACACACACACGTGCAGTCAACTGACTGCTATTATTTTACAGTCAAAATTTATTTTTATTTTTTATGTAATCTGCTGTGACAACAGATATGCGTTGCGCTGGTGACACTGTGCACTTGCAGGGCCTGAAACACACACACGTGCAGGCAACTGACTGCAATTTTTTTATAGTCAAAATTGTTGTTGTTTTTTAAATGTAATCTACTGTGACACCAGATACGAGTTGCGCTGGTGACACTATGCACTTGCAGGGCCTGAAACACACACGCGTGCAGGCAAATGACTGCTATTATTTTACAGTCAAAATATTATTTTTTTTTTTAATGTAATCTACTGTGACACCAGATATGAGTTGCACTGGTGTGACACTGTGCACGTGCAGGGCCTGAAACACAGACGCGTGCAGGCAACTGACTGCTATTATTTTACAGTCAAAATATATATATTTTTAAATGTAATCTACTGTGACACCAGATATGAGTTGCGCTGGTGACACTATGCACTTGCAGGGCCTGAAACACACACGCGTGCAGGCAACTGACTGCTATTATTTTACAGTCAAAATATATATAATTTTTTTTATGTAATCTACTGTGACATCAGATATGAGTTGCGCTGGTGACACTATGCACTTGCAGGGCCTGAAAAACACACGCGCGCGCAGGCAACTGACTGCTATTATTTTACAGTCAAAATTGTTTTTTTTTTTTAAATGTAATCTACTGTGACAACAGATATGAGTTGCGCTGGTGACACTATGCACTTGCAGGGCCTGAAACACACACGCGTGCAGGCAACTGACTGCTATTATTTTACAGTCAAAATTGCTTTTTTTAATTTTTATGTAATCTACTGTGACACCAGATATGAGTTGCACTGATGTGACACTGTGCACTTGCAGGGCCTGAAACACACACATGTGCAGGCAACTGACTGCTATTATTTTACAGTCAAAATTATATATTTTTTTAAATGTAATCTACTGTGACAACATATATGAGTTGCGCTGGTGACACTATGCACTTGCAGGGCCTAAAACACACACGCGTGCAGGCAACTGACTGCTATTATTTTACAGTCAAAATTGCTGTTTTTTTTATTTTTATGTAATCTACTGTGACACCAGATATGAGTTGCACTGAAGTGACACTGTGCACTTGCAGGGCCTGAAACACACACACGTGCAGGCAACTGACTGCAATTTTTTTATAGTCAAAATTATTGTTGTTTTTTTAAATGTAATCTACTGTAACACCAGATATGAGTTGCACTGGTGACACTATGCACTTGCAGGGCCTAAAACACACACGCGTGCAGGCAACTGACTGCTATTATTTTACAGTCAAAATTGCTGTTTTTTTTATTTTTATGTAATCTACTGTGACACCAGATATGAGTTGCACTGAAGTGACACTGTGCACTTGCAGGGCCTGAAACACACACACGTGCAGGCAACTGACTGCAATTTTTTTATAGTCAAAATTATTGTTGTTTTTTTAAATGTAATCTACTGTAACACCAGATATGAGTTGCACTGGTGACACTATGCACTTGCAGGGCCTGAAACACACACGCGTGCAGGCAACTGACTGTTATTTTTTTACTGTCAAAATTGATGTTGTTTTTTAAATGTAATCTACTGTGACACCAGATATGAGTTGCGCTTGTGACACTATGCACTTGCAGGGCCTGAAACACACACAAGTGCAGACAACTGACTGCTATTATTTTATAGTCAAAATTGTTGTTGTTTTTTAAATGTAATCTACTGTGACACCAGATACGAGTTGCGCTGGTGACACTATGCACTTGCAGGGCCTGAAACACACACGCGTGCAGGCAAATGACTGCTATTATTTTACAGTTAATTTTTTTTAAAAAATTTTTTCTTATGTAATCTACTGTGACACCAGATATGAGTTGCACTGGTGTGACACTGTGCACATGCAGGGCCTGAAACATACACACGTTCAGGCAACTGACTGCTATTATTTTATAGTTAAAATTGTTGTTGTTTTTTAAATGTAATCTACTGTGACACCAGATATGAGTTGTGCTGGTGACACTGTGCACTTGCAGGGCCTGAAACACACACGCGTGCAGGCAACTGACTGCTATTATTTTACAGTCAAAATTGTTTTGTTTTTTTGAAATGTAATCTACTGTGACACCAGATATTAGTTGCACTGGTGTGACAATGTGCACGTGCAGGGCCTGAAACACACACACGTGCAGTCAACTGACTGCTATTATTTTACAGTCAAAATTTATTTTTATTTTTTATGTAATCTGCTGTGACAACAGATATGCGTTGCACTGGTGACACTATGCACTTGCAGGGCCTGAAACACACACGCGTGCAGGCAACTGACTGCTATTATTTTACAGTCAAAATTGTTAGTTTTTTTAAATGTAATCTACTGTGACACCAGATATGAGTTGCACTGGTGACACTATGCACTTGCAGGGCCTGAAACACACACGCGTGCAGGCAACTGACTGTTATTTTTTTACTGTCAAAATTGATGTTGTTTTTTAAATGTAATCTACTGTGACACCAGATATGAGTTGCGCTTGTGACACTATGCACTTGCAGGGCCTGAAACACACACAAGTGCAGGCAACTGACTGCAATTTTTTTATAGTCAAAATTGTTGTTGTTTTTTTAAATGTAATCTACTGCAACACCAGATATGAGTTGCACTGGTGACACTATGCACTTGCAGGGCCTGAAACACACACGCGTGCAGGCAACTGACTGCTATTGTTTTACAGTCAAAATTGTTAGTTTTTTTAAATGTAATCTACTGTGACACCAGATATGAGTTGCACTGGTGACACTATGCACTTGCAGGGCCTGAAACACACACGCGTGCAGGCAACTGACTGTTATTTTTTTACTGTCAAAATTGATGTTGTTTTTTAAATGTAATCTACTGTGACACCAGATATGAGTTGCGCTTGTGACACTATGCACTTGCAGGGCCTGAAACACACACAAGTGCAGACAACTGACTGCTATTATTTTATAGTCAAAATTGTTGTTGTTTTTTAAATGTAATCTACTGTGACACCAGATACGAGTTGCGCTGGTGACACTATGCACTTGCAGGGCCTGAAACACACACGCGTGCAGGCAAATGACTGCTATTATTTTACAGTTAATTTTTTTTTTTTTTTTTTTCTTATGTAATCTACTGTGACACCAGATATGAGTTGCACTGGTGTGACACTGTGCACATGCAGGGCCTGAAACATACACACGTTCAGGCAACTGACTGCTATTATTTTATAGTTAAAATTGTTGTTGTTTTTTAAATGTAATCTACTGTGACACCAGATATGAGTTGTGCTGGTGACACTGTGCACTTGCAGGGCCTGAAACACACACGCGTGCAGGCAACTGACTGCTATTATTTTACAGTCAAAATTGTTAGTTTTTTTTAAATGTAATCTACTGTGACACCAGATATGAGTTGCGCTGGTGACACTATGCAATTGCAGGGCCTGAAACACACACGCGTGCAGGCAACTGACTGCTATTATTTTACAGTCAAAATTGTTTAGTTTTTTTGAAATGTAATCTACTGTGACACCAGATATTAGTTGCACTGGTGTGACACTGTGCACTTGCAGGTCCTGAAACACACACACGTGCAGGCAACTGACTGCTATTATTTTACAGTCAAAATTTATTTTTATTTTTTATGTAATCTGCTGTGACAACAGATATGCGTTGCGCTGGTGACACTGTGCACTTGCAGGGCCTGAAACACACACACGTGCAGGCAACTGACTGCTATTAGTTTACTGTCAAAATTGTTAGTTTTTTTAAATGTAATCTACTATGACACCAGATATGAGTTGCACTGGTGACACTATGCACTTGCAGGGCCTGAAACACACACGCGTGCAGGCAACTGACTGTTATTTTTTTACTGTCAAAATTGATGTTGTTTTTTAAGTGTAATCTACTGTGACACCAGATATGAGTTGCGCTGGTGACACTATGCATTTGCAGGGCCTGAAACACACACGCGTGCAGGCAAATGACTGCTATTATTTTACAGTCAATTTTTTTTTTTTTTTTTTTTTCTTATGTAATCTACTGTGACACCAGATATGAGTTGCACTGGTGTGACACTGTGCACTTGCAGGGCCCGAAACATACACACGTTCAGGCAACTGACTGCTATTATTTTATAGTTAAAATTGTTGTTGTTTTTTAAATGTAATCTACTGTGACACCAGATATGAGTTGTGCTGGTGACACTGTGCACTTGCAGGGCCTGAAACACACACGCGTGCAGGCAACTGACTGCTATTATTTTACAGTCAAAATTGTTAGTTTTTTAAAATGTAATCTACTGTGACACCAGATATGAGTTGCGCTGGTGACACTATGCAATTGCAGGGCCTGAAACACACACGCGTGCAGGCAACTGACTGCTATTATTTTACAGTCAAAATATATATAATTTTTTGAATGTAATCTACTGTGACAACAGATATGAGTTGCGCTGGTGACACTATGCACTTGCAGGGCCTGAAAAACACACGCGCGCAGGCAACTGACTGCTATTATTTTACAGTCAAAATTGTTTAGTTTTTTTGAAATGTAATCTACTGTGACACCAGATATTAGTTGCACTGGTGTGACACTGTGCACTTGCAGGGCCTGAAACACACACACGTGCAGGCAACTGACTGCTATTATTTTACAGTCAAAATTTATTTTTATTTTTTATGTAATCTGCTGTGACAACAGATATGCGTTGCGCTGGTGACACTGTGCACTTGCAGGGCCTGAATCACACACACGTGCAGGCAACTGACTGCTATTTTTTTACAGTCAAAATTGTTGTTGTTTTTTTAAATGTAATCTACTGTGACACCAGATATGAGTTGCGCTGGTGACACTATGCACTTGCAGGGCCTGGCCTAGCTATCAATTTCCCTATTAAATCAGCAGCAGCTACACTGTCCCTCCTCTCACTAAGACTGAAGTTTCCGAATGAATCTAAAATGGATGCTGTCCAGGAGGTGGGAGGGTCTGGGAGGGAGAGTATGATGCTGATTGGTTGGAATGTGTCTGCTGACTGTGAGGTACAGGGTCAAAGTTTATTTAATGATGACGAATAGGGGGCGGACCGAACATCGCATATGTTCGCTTGCCGCGGTGTACGCGAACAAGCCATGTTCGCCGGGAACTGTTTGCTGGCGAATAGTTCGGGACATCTCTACTGCTGTTATATTCTGCTATTTAAAAAAAACACCCTTTTTGGGCAAATTACTTAATTTGCAGACTTTGCTGCATCTGTCAGTGTGAAATATAAGTGTTAGATACTACTGTTATATTGTGTTATAAAAAAAAACACCTTTTGGGCAAAATACTAAATTTGGGGCCTTTGTTGCATCTGTTAGTGTGAAATACAAGCTATAGATACTACTGTTATATTCTGTTTAAAAAAAACAAAATTTTGGGGCAAAATACTAAATTTGCAGCCTTTGCTGCATCTGTCAGTGTGAAATACACATGTTAGATACTACTGTTATATTGTGTTATAAAAAAACACCCTTTTTGTGCAAAATACTAAATTTGCGGCGTTTGCTTCATCTTTCATTGTTAAAGAAAAGCTTGAAATACTGCAATAATTTTCTAGGTTTAAAATAGCACCAATTTTTGGCAATACCCTACATCTGGTGCCTTTTCAGCATTTGTCAGTGTAAAATATAAACTTTAAATACTGCAATAATTTTATGGGTTTTAAAAAAACACATTTTTTGGGCAAAATTTGCAGTCTTTGCTGCATCTGTCAGAGTGAAATACACACATTAGATACTTCTGTTATATTCTGTTATTAATAAAACACCCATTTTGGGCAAAATAATAAATTTGCTGTGCTTTCTGCATTTGTCAGTGTTAAATACAAGCTTGAAATACTGCAATAATTTTATGGGTTTTAAAAAACACCCTTTTTGGGCAAAATACTAAATTTGCAGCCTTTGCTGCATCTGTCAGTGTGAAATACACGCGTTAGTTTCTGCTGTTATTTTCTGTTATTAAAAAAAACACCCATTTTGGGCAAAATACAAAATTTGCGGCGTTTGCTAAATGTCTGTGTTAAATACAAGATTGAAATACTGCAATAATTTTTGGGGTTTAAAAAAGCTCCTATTTTTGGCAATACACACTATGTGTGGCTTAGGCTGCATTTGTCAGTGTGAAATATAAGCTTGAAATACTGCAATAATTTTCTGGGTTTTTAAAAACACCCTTTTTAGGCAAAATACTAAATTTGTGGCGTTTGCTGCATCTCTCATTGTTAAATACAAGCTTGAAATACTGCAATAATTTTATGGGTTTAAAAAAAGCACCCATTTTTGGCAATACCCTACATCTGGGGCCTTTTCAGCATTTATCAGTGTGAAATATAAGCTTGAAATACTGCAATAATTTTCTTGGTTGTAAAAAACACCCTTTTTGGGCAAAATACAAAATTTGCAGCCTTTGCTGCATCTGTCAGTGTGCAATACACGCATCACATACTGCTGTAAAATTCTGCTATTAAAAAACACTCATTTTGGTGGGGGCGGAGCCAACATCTGAGCTGTGAGGACATGCTCTGCTGAGCTCCGCTTAATCTCTTGCTAAAGGGACTTGCCTACGTAAGCTGTTGTACTCCAAAATGGTGAAAATCGGAGGACAAAAGACCATAGACCATGCTGTGATCCCGAAAGGCCCTAATCCAGGAACGGGAATGGCGAAATATCTGAAAAAACAGACCGCTACGCCTGCAGCTAGAGAATCTAAGATGGCGCCGGCAGACGAGCGCTCTGAAGCAGACGTTGATGGTGGCATGTCTGAGGGAGAAAGCGATGGTGGTGAGTCTGTAAGCTCCCGCTCACTGCCCGTGTCTAGGCGTTTTATCAAACAAGCCCTAGCTGAAGCCCTCTCACCTCTTAAACAAGAAATCTCAGTACTTACACAGGAGATTCATCACATAGGTCACAGGGTCGAGTCACTCAAAAATATCAATAAGGCCACCCTGGAACATAGCGCCGCTGTTTCTCAATCCCTCTCCTCCTGCCAGCAGCATATAAATCACCTGCACGCAGCCATGGAGGATCAAGAAAACCGGGGCAGGAGGAACAACCCCCGATTCAGAGGCATACCAGAGACTGTGCCTAATGATGACCTTATATCCACCATTAAACAAATAGCTGCAACCCTCCTTGGAAATGGCAACTTGTCTGACATGATTATAGAAAGAGCTCACAGAGCCCTCAGACAGAAGCCAAAAGATACAGAGCCTCCCAGGGACATTATCTGCCGATTTTTTTATTATGCAGACAAAGAAAAAATCTCTTTTGGCGATTCTTCTATTAAGATATTCCAAGACCTTTCTCCTGTTACCTTAAATAAGAGGAAAATCCTGAAACCTCTCACAGACCACCTGCGCAGCAAGAATATCTTATACAGATGGACCTTTCCCTTTGGTCTGTCTTTTAAGTACGCAGGAAAACAGATCAAGATATCTACCTATATGGATCTACAGGACACATTTTCTTCTATGGACATTCCTTCAATGGACATAGCAAGTTGGGACGCAGTGTCTGAGATCTCCGTATTACCAGATCTTCTGAAGCTGACCCCCTGGAGAAGACTTTTACTCCTAAGTGACAGCGCATGGAACATCGCAGTGGCAACCTGACCCCGAGGAGGATAACTGGATCTTCGTCATAGCTCTCTCTCTCTATTATTGTTGGCATACTATAAGCCTTGTCTCTGTCTCCATTTTCCTCTAAGTCCTCCTTCCATCATCTCTCTCATTTTCTTCCTTCATCAAACCTTTTTCCTTCTACACCCCCTCCCTTCACCCCCCTCCCCTCTTCCTACCCCTCCCCCCCCCCTAATCTGGAGTACATATTCAAACGCCTTATTTAATCCCAATACTAGCAGGATCCTGTATTTGGGCTAACCCCAATTCCGCCCCCCCTATCTAAAGAAGCCATTAAGCTTCATGTTGTTCTTAAAGCGGCAATTTGACTCTCCACCGCCGCCTTACTGTTTTATTAATGTTTATGTTTTTCTCTTATGTTTTTACACTTATGGAACGCCTGGATATCAGTCGCAGCAATATACGTTAGGTGATGGGGTTATACTCGCTTCTCTAGGGGCCGCCAATACATCTCAATCATCTAGTCATGAATGACCTCAAATTAGCGTCCTTTAATGTAAAGGGCCTTAGATCTCCATCTAAAAGATCCCAAATTTTTTCCCTCCTTTGGAAGGAAAGATGCTCTGTCTTATTCTTACAGGAAACCCACTATAAGCATGGTAGCTACCCTGATCTTTTATTCTCCAAATACCCAAATTGGTACCACTGTGGGGCAGGGGGTGCGGCCTCTAGAGGAGTGAGTATAGGATTCAGGAGAAATGTTCCCTTCACTTACTTTGCACACACACAAGACCCGGATGGCAAATACATCATCCTAAAGGGTTTTATTGGTCGTAGGATGTACACATTTGTCAATATTTATGCCCCCAACGCTGACCAGATTGACTGGCTACTGTCCCTTTTGACCCTGGTGGAGGACTTGCGGGAGGGAACCCTTGTCTTGGCAGCTGACTTCAACGTCGCTTTACAGCCCCTCGTTGATACATCTTCCAAGAAATCTTCTTTCTCTGCTAAATCTCTTAGAAAGCTGAATTCCAGACTATATGACCTAGGACTCATAGATATATGGCGTTGCCTCAATCCAAATTGCACTGACTATTCCTTTTATTCCGCTCCAGGTCACTCCTATAGCAGGATAGACTACATATTCGTTCCGAAAGACCAAATTCCTCTTTTCTCGGATGCAAAAATTGGTAACATCACCATATCAGATCACTCCCCTATCTTCTGTACAATATGTCCGTCTTCTGAACCAGGTAGGACTCCTATTTGGAGACTTAATGAATCCGTGCTGAGCAACGATGGCCTTAAAAAACACTTCAAATCCCTTATAGGAGGAATACTTTTCCCTCAATAAGAACCCAGATATTTCCCCCCAGATCCTCTGGGATGCCCACAAAGTTTTTTATAGGAGGCCACTTCATTAGCAAATGTTCCTTTCTAAAGAAACAAGCAGACAAACATCTCTCCTCTCTTCTGGATCAGATTCACGTATTGGAGTTTCTCCATAAGAGATCCCTCGCAGTTCAACACTTATCAGACCTCACCGCTCTTAGAACAGAGCTCAAAAATCTTCTAAATGCTAAAGCCGCTAAATACTATCTATCCTCCCAACACAAGTTCTTTGCTCATGGCAACAAGGCCTCTAAGTTCATGACGCATTAAACGCAGAAAGTTAGCTAGACATGTACCTTCTATCAAAACTCCTCAGGGCCAACAGCTTTACTCCTCAGAGGCTATTGCTGAACAGTTTAAGATTTTTCATGAAACCTTGCATAATTTACCTCCCCCCACAGGGGACCCAACCATTCAAAATAGAGAAGCGTCAGTTAAGGCCTTTCTGGACACACTAAACCTTCCTAAATTATCCCCAGACCAGCAAGATACCCTAGAAAAATCTTTCACTCCGGCCGAATTAACTGCAGCCCTTAAAGCCTCCCCAAAAGATAAATGTCCGTGCCCGGATGGCTTCCCAACTGCTTACTATGCTTCTTTCCAAGATTCTCTAGTCCCTTACTTCCTCCCCGTCTGCAACTCTTCCCTCTGCAACCAACCTCTATCAGTTGATATGACTAATACATTAATTACTATAATACCCAAAGAAGGTAAAGACCCCACCTCCTGCGCTAACTATCGTCCCATTTCCTTACTGAACACAGATTTAAAAATCCTGGCGAAAATGTTGGCCACTAGACTCCAATCTTTTCTCCCTAACCTAATCCACTCTGACCAGGTGGGATTTGTGAAAGGGCGGGAGGGAAAGGACAACACTACCAAAGTTCTTGATGCCCTCTTCTATGCTTCTCACAATAAAAGGCACTTGGTTTTACTTGGCACTGATGCTGAAAAAGCATTCAATCGAATAGACTGGTCTTACATAAGGTACACCCTGCACAAATTTCATATTCCTTTCCCATACATCAATGCTGTTTTTGCAATGTACACAAATTCCTCTGCTTCAGTCCTGGTCAACAACCTCATCTCCGTCCATTTCTCAATCAAAAATGGTACACGTCAGGGATGTCCCCTCTCTCCCCTCATATTTGTCTTAGTGATGGAAACCCTTTTGCAGGCCGTGAGACAGGAAGAGGGCATCATTGGACTAAAATTAGGCCCACGAGAATTTAAACTGGCGGCCTTTGCAGACGATCTGCTTATTCTTACGACAAACCCCATTAAGTCTATGCCCCTAACAATATCCCTCTTAAATAGATTTGGTCTCCTCTCAAATTTCAAAATCAATCCTCAAAAATCCCAGATCCTCCACATAGGTTTATCCCCAACCCAAATTTCTGCCCTCCAATTAAACTCTCCTTTCAACTGGTCTAATAGACACCTAACCTACCTGGGCATTAAATTAACCTCTCACCTCCCAGAACTGTTCCAGCTCAACTACACTCCCCTCCTAAAGGCCATTGTTGCTCAGCTAGATTCTCTGGACTACCCATATCTGTCTTGGTTTGGCAGAAAAAACTTGGTGATGTCCCTGGTAATTCCAAGACTCACTTACCTCCTGCAAGTTCTCCCAATTGCTATCCCAAGGTCCTTTTTTAGGTCTCTGAACTCCCAGATCCGGAAATTTATCTGGCAGGGTAAAAAACCTAGAATATCCTTCTGTACCTTAACGAAACCTAAACACCTCGGTGGGATAGGTTTACCCGACCCTGAACTATATATGAAAGCTATACATTTAACTAGAGTGATTGATTGGCTCAGACCCTTAAACCACAAACAATGGCTACCGTTAGAAAATATCTTTTTTCCTTCCACTATTAGGGCCCTGTTGTTGTCGGACAGTCCACTCCCTGCCTTCTCCTCTATTCCAAACCCTATAATTCACACTTCTTTGAAGGTATGGGAGTGGTTCTCCTCCATCTACTGTGCCTTACCCCTGCCCTCCCCTCTCCTTCAGGTAGGGGATATTATTTCATTAGCTCCAAAAGAGCTGAAGGACTCCTGCCCTCTAGGGATCAGATCATCTACTAAGTTAGTAACAGATTTACTAGACAAAGACGGATGTGTCCCCTCTGGAGCGTCTCTTTTAAAAAGTCTAGATATTACTTCCTCACATACCCTATTCCTCACTTATATTAGAAAAGAAATCACCTTTAGGGCCAAATCCCTAAACATTCAGAAACCCTCAGATTGGTTTGAAAATCTGCTGAATTCCACTAACTACCCCTCTAAGTTAATATCCGCTCTTTATAAGAAACTTACCCTCTCCCCTATGAGTATCAATCCGGCAGTAATAGCACTATGGGAAAAGGACCTGGGAAGACAATTCTCTCAATCGGAAATAACCAAACTTTTCATTACTCCACACAAACTCTCACGCTGTGTCCGAGTGCAAGAGAACGGTTACAAGGTTTTATCTAGATGGTCTAGAACACCAGATAAGATCTCCTTGTACTATCCTAATGTTCCAGACAAATGTTGGAGATGTGAAAAGAACAAAGGCTCTTATTTCCATATCTGGTGGGAATGTCCTCTGCTAAATCCCTGGTGGAGGAAAATATTCAGTTTAGGCAATAGTATATGCAATACCAACTTCCCTAGCTCCCCCGAGATTGCCCTATTATCTTTCGGCATACGCGGGGTAGACACTCACAAAAAAATCCTCTTTTCCTTCCTGATTTCAGCGGCACGGCTACTTATCCCCACATATTGGCGTAACTCAGACATCCCACTATTGACCATTGGAAAGCTAAGGTTGACCAATTTTATCGCCTCAAAGAGCTCTCACATTGGGAATTAAAGTCCGGAAGTACCTTCCTCCGTATTTGGTCTTTATGGAAAACGTATAGAAACTTTGCTTAATACCTCATATTCTATATCCAGGTGTTCATGCATTCAAGTCTCAGGTTTTGTTCTACTCATAAAATAATATCTGTAATTGATATTAACAATATGTCTATATACAAATGTAATGTTTGTAACTAGAACTTTACAGTGTTTTTGCACTAGGATGTATTATTTTTACAATATTCAATTGTACGGATATTTTAAAACAATAAAAATTGTTTAAAAAAAACAAAACACTCATTTTGGTCAAAATACTAAATTTGCTGTGGTTGCTGCATCTGTCATTGTTAAATACAAGCTTTAAATACTGCAATAATTTTCTGGGTTTAAAATAGCACCCATTTTTGGCAATACCCTACATCTGGGGCCTATGCTGCATTTGTCAGTGTGAAATATAAGCTTGAAATACTTCAATAATTTTCTGGGTTTTTAAAAACACACCTTTTTTGGGCAAAATACTAAATTTGCAGCCTTTGCTGCATGTGTCAGTATGAAATTCAAACGTTCAATTCAAACTAATGTTATATTCTGTTATTTTTTTAAAAACACCCTTTTTGGGCAAAATACAAAATTTGCGTCCTTTGCTGCATCTGTCAGTGTAAAATACACACGATAGATATTAGTGTTATATACAGTTATTAAAAATACACCCATTTTGGGCAAAATACTAAATTTGCGGCGTTTGCTGCATCTGTCAATGTTAAATATAAGCTTGAAATACTGTAATAATTTTTTGGGTTTAAAAAAACACCCTTTTTGGGCAAAATACTGTAAAGTTCGGGTTCGTACCGAACTTTAGGATTTTTGGAGCCCGGACCCCATCCCGATCATTTCAGTAAAAGTTCGGGTTCGGGTTCGTTGTTCGGCGCTTTCTTGGCGCTTTTTGAAAGGCTGCAGAGCAGCCAATCAACAAGCGGTTAACTGTCTGACCTTAGAAGCCATCACATCACTGGCTGTGATTGGCCAGTGTAGCATGTGACCCAGCCTCTATATAAGCTGGAGTCACGTAGCGCTGCACGTCATTCTGCTGTGCTTAGTGTAGGGAGAGGATGCAGCTGGTGATTTCAGGGAGAAAATAGGAGAGACACTTTGCTCAAAATCTGAATCTAACTGAGCGATCTACATACATTGTGTTTTGTGGACTGCCCTGAGCCCAGTGACCGAAAAAAAAAAAACTTTAATAAGTCAGTTACGTGAGCGGCGGCTATTTTATGCAAGCTCAGTGCACCAGCACTGCATTTGAGCTTTTGGGACATTGAAAAACCCATTTTTTTGGGCAATATACAACATCTGGATTAGTCAGTGTGCAATTTAAGCTAGAAATACAGCCATCATTTTCTGGGGTTTTAAAAACACACTTTTTTGCCAAAAAAAAATGTATTTTCCTGATCTGCAAGTATTAAATTCAAGTTTAATATATACAGCTTTCATATTCTGTTACAAAAAAAAAACACTTTTTGGCAATATACAACATCTGGATTAGTCAGTGTGCAATTTAAGCAAGAAGTACAGCCATCATTTACTGGGGTTTTAAAAACACACTTTTCTGCCCAAAACTACTATTTTCCTGATCTGCAAGTGTTAAATTCAAGTTTAATATATACAGCTGTCATATTCTGTTACCAAAAAAACACTTTTTTGGCAATATGCAACATCTGGATTAGTCAGTGTGCAATTTAAGCTAGAAATACAAACATCATTTTCTGTGGTTTTAAAAACACACTTTTTTGCCAAAAACCACTATTTTCAGGCCTTGCAGCATAAGCACGTGTGAAATTACGACTTATATACTGCTGTCAAATTCAGTTGTTAAACAAACACTCGTTTGGGCAAAAAAAAAAATTGTTGGCAGCCTTTGATGCAGATGTCATTGTGAGATACACCCTTAATACATTTGGGTTAGATTCAGAGATTTGAAATACCGCCATTTGGTGCACCAATATTTAATTCAGGCCTACAGTGGTTCAGGCCGTGTGAGATACACCCTTTACATACAGGGGTTTAATTCAGGCATTTGAAATACAGCCATTTTGTGCAAAGAAATCTTTAATTGAGGCCTACAGTGGTTAGGCCGTCTGAGATACACTCTTTACATATAGGGGTTTTATTCAGGCATTTGAAATACAGCCATTTTGGGCAAAGAAATCTTTAATTCAGGCCTACAGTGGGTCAGGTCGTGTGAGATACACCCTGTATATACAGGGCTTATATTCTTTCATTAATAAAACACAATTTTGGGGGCAAAATACACAATATTTCAGGCCTTACAGCATAAGCACGTTTGAAATTCCTGGGTTATATACTGCTGCCATATTGAGTTATTAAACAAACCCCCGTTTGGGCAAAATAAGTTTATTTGGCAGTCTTTGCTGCATATGTCATTGTGAGATACACCCTTAATACATTTAAGTTAGATTCAGAGATTTGAAATACCGCCATTTGGTGCACCAATATTTAATTCAGGCCTACAGTGGTTCAGGCCGTGTGAGATACACCCTTTACATACAGGGGTTTGATTCAGGCATTTGAAATCCAGCCATTTTGTGCAAAGAAATCTTTAATTGAGGCCTACAGTGGTTCAGGCCGTGTGAGATACACCCTTTACATACAGGGGTTTGATTCAGGCATTTGAAATACAGCCATTTTGGGCAAAGAAATCTTTAACTGAGGACTAGTCTGGTTCAGGCCGTGTGAGATACACCCTTTACATACTGTCGTTCTATTCTACTTGTAATTAAACACCCATTTAGGGCAAGATCCTAAATGCGAAAAATATGAGGAGAGCGTCAAGCAAGGGACGTGGCCCAGGTCGTGGTGCTGCTGGTGGAGCTCCTGTTGCAGGGAGAGGACGTGGTCGATCTGTGCCAGCTACACGCACAAGTGAAACCCCTTCCTCAGGTGCGAGTAGGTGACAGAACCTGCAGCGGTATTTGGTCGGGCCTAATGCGGCTCTACGAATTGTGAGGCCTGAACAAGTACAGGCGATAGTAGATTGGGTTGCTGACAGTGAATCCAGTTCCTTCACATTGTCTCCCACCCAGTCTCCTGCTGAAAGACCACAGTTAGCACCTGCAGCCAATGTCAATCAGTCTTTCACCTCACCCCCTTGCAAATCAGAAAAAGCAGTCTGAGCCCCAAGTCATGCAGCAATCTCTTCTGCTTTTTTATGACTCTGTTAGCAGGGTTTCCCAGGGCCATCCACCTAGCCCTGCCCCAGAAGTGGAAGAGATTAAGTGCACCTATGCCCAACCACTTATTTTTCAAGATGAGTACATAGGAGGACAATCGCAGCACGTCTCGGATGATGACGAAACACAGGTGCCAACTTTCGAAAGTGTGCAGACCGACAAGGAAGGCAGGGGTGAAGACTGGGTGGAAGATGATGTGGAGGACGATGAGGTCCTCAACCCCACATGGAATCAAGGTCATGCGAGTGACCTATGTAGTTCGGAGGAAGAGGCGGTGGTTGCACAGAGCCACCAGCACAACAGAAGAGGGAGCAGGGTGCAAAAGCGGAGCGGCCATCCTCCAGACAGTAAGCCTACTACTGCCCACCGCAGCAAGGGACCGAGCACACCAAAGCCAGCTCCAAGGAGTTCCCTGGCGTGGCAGTTCTTCAGACAATATGCTGAAGACAAGACAAGAGTGGTTTGCACGCTGTGCAATAAAAGCCTGAAGCGAGGCATAAACGTTCTCAACCTGTGAACAACCTGCATGACCAGGCATTTTAGTGCAAAGCACGAGCTGCAGTGGAGTAGACACCTCAAAAACCAAGAAAGGTCTCTGACTCCTCCTGCTTCCTCTTCTGCTGCAGTCTAAGCCTCTTCATCCACCTCTGGAGTGACAGTGCCACATGCCACCCCGCAAACAGAGGATCTGCCAGCAACACCACCACCTGGGTCACCAAGCATCTCCACAATGTCCCAAGGAAGCGTTCAGCTCTCCATCTCCCAAACTCTGGAGAGGAAGAGGAAGTACTCCCCTACCCACCCGCGATCAGTAGCCCTGAATGCCTGCATTTCTAAATTACTGGCCTTTGATATGCTGTCATTCCGTCTGGTGGACACGGATAGTT